>NC_142933.1:58087646-58121791 GCF_046866305.1 Octopus bimaculoides | reverse complement strand
ATATCCAAAACTCTTTTATTAAAGTTTTCTACAGCATATATAACAATGATCAACATATGTTTCTACTGCAGCAACTACACAGTGTTCTGTATGCAATTATGCATACATATTTATATGTATGCATAATATTTATATGTATGCCTCCTTGCAAGTAAGTTCTTAAACTTTATTTTTCTGACGCGACTCTGTCTACCTTTGTATCTTTCTCTCCCCCTCTCGTTCTTCCATCTGTTGTTCTCTGCCTCTCTCCTTCTCTACTATATCTCTTTCTTTCTCCCTGTCTCTCTTTGCTCACCTATCTTCTACTTCATCCCCCTTTTTTCTCCCTCTACCACTCTTTCTCCTTACCCTTCGCTGATCACGTATCTGGCTACTTATCTTTCTTTCATATCTTCGCTTTCGCGAAGCTAGCACGAACAATTCTTCGTCTCCTTTCCAGTTCGTTGCTTTACAGCATTCAGCACATACACATTTTTTTCACGTCTGGCCGTATAGCCTTCTTGTTTGTTCTCACTGTTTCGTTTTCCTGTTTTGTTTTGTCCGCACGTTACAAATTTAATTTGAATTAAATTTAAGTTAAATTTAATTTGTGGTCCGTGGGAATAGCCATTTTAACGATGCATCCTGCCCTAACCCTTCGAAACGCCTGTGTTGGAATGGTGGCAGCTGATGAAGGAGACGTACTCTATTTGGCCTGTGTGTTTTCTGTACTCGTTTATCATTTTGTCTACGCTTTGTTTGCAATGTCCTGTACTCAGATATGCATCTATATATACAGGTAGATGTAAGTATGTACATACATGTACGTATATTTGCATATACTCATTTATTATTTGTATTATGTATATATATATATATATATATATATATATATAATCAAAATAAGCAACAGGATATCAAGAAGTGATGCAGCATGACCGTTTCAAGCGCTTCCATTTAATTGAAGAATGCAATCACTACATCAATTTAATTACAGGGTTATCCTCAGCTGCGTCAATAAATAGAATTTTTTAAACTGTTGGACACATTAATATAATTTTACTTAAATTCTCTAATAGAGAAAGAAGAGGGGAAAAGTCCATGTTGCTACTGATGTAGTTCAAAATATACTACAAAAATTGTATGAAGTTTGTTAGGGTCATAGCTTCTAATAGACTGTGGTTCATTTTTAATTTATTAGTCTTTTTTATGGGTATGGTCATAAATATTGTCAGGATTTTAGGAAATGTGTAAGTAATTGTCTATAAAGGAGGCTGGATAGGGAGAAGACCCTAAATCGAGATGTTAATTATCAGTTACAGAAGCAAGATGCTAATAAAATCTATGATATTTATACAGAGGAAATTATCATGTGGTACAATGGATGATTGCATATAAACAATATTGTTATGTTGTATGAAGGAGAGGTAGGGTGGGTGCTTGAATTTTAAAAATAAACACGTGCGAAATGTGTTTGACAAAAATTGGAACTACGAGCTTGAACAGCACCCACCCTACCTCTCCTTCGCAGAAAGACTATTAACATAACTTCAACTAAAATGTAAGACTAACTTTACCTAACTCTATTCTTATACCACTATATGCATTACTGTATCCACTAACTGTTACTCCTGCATCTCTCACACCATGAACTTTAACATACTTCTCAACATTCTGAAGAGATCTGCCAGACCATTTGGCACATTGAAACAATCGTAAATGACTCATAATTAAATCTCCACATAATTAAATCTATGGCTAACTAGCCCAATCGACTTGCTTCATCTTGTGTTTGTTTCTCCATTCTCCACTTAATTATAATTATAAACTGCGGTTTAAACGATAAATTACCTGCCTCTGGATACCTTCTAACAAAGACGGTACCCACACAAGTAATCTCCAGGAATGCCTTCGGATTTAACTATCCCCTGGTTGCTTAGATACTTCAGACTACCCCTGAAATATTGAAGCAAATATATATATATATATATATATACACACACACACATATATACACACAAAAACACACACACACACATATATACACACACAAACACATATATATGTACACATATCTACGCACATATTTATACATACACATTTATATATATACACATATATATTCACACATACACACATACACGCATATACATGCATACACATACACATCCTGTATACATGTGTATACAAAATACATAACTGCAGTGCACATGTGAGTTGTATGAGTGTGTATAAATGTATGTTGTGTACAATCAATTATAAACCATTTGTATCTAAATATATGCTCATTTATACAGTTGTATGTAAAGTGTACGTGTGTATGTATATGTATGTGTTTGTGTGTATATATGTATGTGTATGTGTGTGTATATATGTGTGTGTGTGTGTGAATACATATATGTAAATGCCTGTAAGCATTGTCTATGCATGCATGCAACTGTCTGTGTATGTGCATCAATGAATTTGTCAGTGTATAAACACCTACTTAATATGACACAGCATTTGTGGTTCTCTCTGTATAAAAAGTACAGTAGAATATATGAATGTATTTATAAAAAGAGTGTACATACATATATGCATATGACTTTTGTATATGTAGAAAGCATCTTTGTTAGAAACTGTAAACTAAGATTTAACACATCTTTAGAAATAAAAGAGATTATCTTGGGAATTTCTTTTCAAGTTAAATAGAATTTCAAATTAAGAAACCACAAAATAAAAACATGAATGTCAACCACCAACACACACACACATACTTCCTAAAAAAAAACCCTGCCTTTTGATAATTAATTTATTGAACTGACATTAGGGAAAATGTGCAAAACCGATTATTAGAATGTTTGTCATTTCTAATTACATATATATGTAAATGACCCCATATTCTCTCAAATGGCTCACAAGAATCAGAGCTTAGTGATTGTTTTATGGCACTAAACATATAAGAAATGAATTTCCCTATGGATAGAATACAAGTCTATCACATTTCAGAGTTAGGTCTGTGTAATTTGTCTATCCAAATAAATAAATGCATTAGATTTGAATACAAGACATATTTCTAACTACATATTACACCCTACAATATAAGTCAATCTACTTTGAGTGGATATAGTTCAGTTTCTTTTGTTTTGTTTTTTTTACCACACAGTCTCATGAACCCAAAATAAGTTTCACTACAAGAGTCCCACACACACCTAAAGTTTACAATCCCATACATAAAGCAAGTATTTTAATGTAAGATGGGTGCAGGCATGGTTGTGTGGTAAGACATTTGTTTCCCAGCTACATGGTTCCAAGTTCAGTTTCACTACATGATACCTTGAACTCGTGTCTTCCACTATAGGCCTGAGCCAACCAAAGCCTTGTGAGTGCATTTGTTGAACAGAAATTAAAAGAAGCCTGTTATATGTGTATGCATGTGTGTGTGTATGTTTGACCCCAACCACCATTTCACAACTGGTGTTGGTTTGTTTATGTACTTATAAAAGAAGCAAAGAAGTCTGAGAAAATAAGTACCAAACTTTAAAAAAAAGTACCAGGGCAATGTATTTTACTAAACTCTTCAAAATAGTGTCCTAGCATGGCCACAGTCCAATGACTGAAACAAGTAAAAAGTAAAAGATAACAGATAAAAGATCTAGATTACAGAAAATTTTCTTGGTAGAACTAAAAATTCAGCCCTGTTTTTGAGTACATAATCTATGCATGGAATTGTTTCTCTTTTTTAAAGTACTATGTTACTTGCTTACATATGGTGGGTAAGTAACCTGAGTACTATTCAGTGTGTTAAACATAATAATGAAATAAACTTGAATAGTACTTTATAAATGATAGTATATACTGGAAACCCCATGTTATAAGAGTAAGGTATTCCTGAGAAATTTGCCATAATGTGTAATCTTGTAAGGTGAAATCAATTTTCACATTGATTTTTCATGTTATAAAGTGATAACGCAGTATATATACATAAAGATATTTGATGACAAATACATTAGGGAATAAATAAGAATCATATCATAATAAGATATGTTCTTATCACAAAAGATATAAACAACACCAACAACTACATAAACACTGTGTGTGACCATCCACCAAATGACATTCTGAATGGGCTCTGTGGGGTTATTTTAACTCACAAGTCTCTACAAGAAGTTTCTCTGAGACTAGATATTATACCTTAGGCCATTCTGCTTTCGTATGTATACATTATAAATGTTATACTCATCATTATTTTATTCCATTTCAAGTGCATATATTAATTTAATTCTAGCCCAGCCAACTTTCAGATTTTTTTCACACAGTATTGGCCAACCCAAGACTATAGAAAACAATTTCCAAAGGTGCTCTGTGCTGAGAGCAAAGCTGGGTCCATAGAACAAAATAATTTTTCCTTGATCCATCTTTTAGATTTTAACATATTGTTAAAATCTAAAAGATGGATCAAGGAAAAATTATTTTTCTAGTTTTTACATACAAATATATACTTACCATCACGACACTTTCATGCATGATTTTTTCACACTTGAATACATGGCTTTCCAAATGATATGCACTTAACCATACAGGCCCAATAATATTTTTGGATGGTTATGAAACACAGTAACATAAGTTGCAACAGAACTTTCAAACTTTACTTTTAGCTTAACTTCACATCTGACTATTTATCTAATCCACCTACTCAAAATATTAACTTTATAAATCTAAAAGATAGACTTCAATGGCAACTGTAATAGGACAAAATGCAATGATAGTAAAAACACCAAAGGATGGTTACAGAACAATTGGCTGCCAACAGCAAGGATATAAGAATGTGTGAAAGTCTAGCATATGGGTTGTCAGCATAAATATAAAGGAAATTTTTAACAGTTAATCCGATTACAGGCATGAACTCTAAAAAAGATTAAGAGAAAGAAGATGAGACTTTGGAGCTTGGAAAAATGTAGATCATACCCAAACAAAAAAATATCATTCAGTACTCAAGCAAGAACTACATCTGTAGTTTCAGCCAAATTTGCAACACAAGCAAATAAGCCAGATTTCCTTCAATAAAATTCTTACCAAATTTAAAGATACAACCATATGTTTCAAATCTTAAACATTATAGCAGCATATAAGAACTAGATGGACTATAGCTAATACATTCAAATTTGACCCAAATCAATATACCAACTAATGTGCTTGAGGTGCTCAATCTGTGAGCTAATAATAATATCAATTAAGCTTGAGTTGGTGACGGGAATGCTCTTTAGTGACTGTTTAGTCCTAGTTTCAAAGCACAAAGCGGACAAGATAAATTTCCTCTTGTATATGATGCCAACCTATCGCAGGTAATATCTATCTAGGGCAGGTAAAATTCCCAAGGTCTATGAAGGAGTTCTCTCCAGCAGTCCTTGTCCTTCATCATCACTGCTATGTCCTGTGTCTCCCAGAGACCAGGTAATATTTTCAGATGATTTAGTCCCTATTCCTAGTAAGTAGATGAGCAGAGGCAATATACAGAATAAATTTATTTAGTACATTGATTAAGTATGTTAGACCTCACATAACTATAAGTTCTTGAGAAGGTTTCCAGTGTTATTATTTTAAATTGTGTTTTTTCCCCTAAAATTCTATATATTTGTACAATCATTGTAAAGCCAGATAAACTGGTGCAAGGCTATGCTTTGTTGAGAAGTTCTAATAAAAGTCTGTTGAGTTGTCCATACTTACTAAGTACCAAACTCCTTCCCACTGCATGATCACCCATCCACACATTCAACTTTTAATCAATTTTAATTTCAAGACTATCTCCTTTGATTTGACAAGAATTATCATTAATACTAATATTTCTTTTCATAAAGGATACAACTTTAATTGATTCAAATTTTTTTCTTGGCTTACTATATTAAGTACGATATCCCCCACTTAAGTATGGAACAAATTTTTTTGCACAAAATTACAATAAAACTGCACATAATCCCCTCACTCATATCACATCTAAAGTCTGTGGGTGGCTCACATGTTTAATGTATTTGCCAGATTTTTTTTTTTTTCAGCTATCCAATAACAACAACCAACACTACTATAGCTATAATAATTGCCTCTTATGAAGTGGTCTTGGGAGCCAAGACAAAGCTCTCAAAGAGAAGCAAATCTGAGATGTACCTCTTTGATTTGATCATGATTTAATATTCCCTTTAAAATGGTTTTTGTTGTCAGTTTCTAAACAAATTAAAATCATAAAGAACAATTAATTAAGGGTTTCATACAATTAATTTATTTACAAAAAATTAAATACGTTCCACTCTAACAAGTACAGAAATTGTTTGCTTATTTGTTAGAATTCTTCTGTGGAAAAAAAACTTGTTGATATATAGTCAATATAATTTTATATTCATTAAATAAACACTTCTAACTGAAACTGCAGCCACTTTGAGCATCAAATTACATAGCCATGTGAAAATGCTGAAGTCTTTCAAAGTAGAAGGTGGCCTTAAGAGCAAACAAAATGCTTATTAGGAGTAATATGTGCTAGAATAGACAGATAGACACAGGGCCATGGCTAAGCCCCTGCAACCCCTGTGACCACAGGGGGCCTCCGCAGTTGCAGGGGGGGTCCCATGTTAAGATCAAAGTCATCTGTTTACTTTAGTTAAAAAGTTAACTGAAAATTTCAAGCCAGATGAGGAAAAAATAGGAGGGTGTACCGTCAATAAATTTAAAAGAAAAAAAAAATAAATGAAAAATGCTTGTCAATGAATTCCCAAGGGAGATAAAAGAAAAATGAAAGAAATCCAAAACAATGAAAATAAGAACAACTTCAACAAAAAGAAGCAATGGTGATGAAAAGTGAGGATGTCTACTTATACATACACACACACATACACACACACATGCACACACACACACACACACACACACACAGCTGTCGAGAGATAGTTGTGTACCAAACAAACACACATCTCTTAATTTCTCTCTTTGTATAGCTGGCCACTTTGTACCCAGAACAGTGGCCTCTGATCTCCTACGGCAATAAAAATTGATGATAAAATTCTTTCTTTACCAAAAACAAGATGTGGGCACGCATGTGCACACTCACACACACGTGCACGCTCACACACACACACACAGAAGTTTGTGTGTGTGTATATGTACCTATCTATGTATATATATATATATATATATATATATATATATATGTCACCAAGCATTTCAATTCTTCAGTTGTAACTAGTTTGTGATCGAACTTTTTTATTTTGCAAAGTATTATTTTTTACTTGAATTTGTGATTTCAGAGAAAGGTTAGAAATTCCTTAGATTTTGCATCTTTGGTATTTTGACTTTATAGTTTGAACTGTAGTATTATCTAACCAATCAAAATATTGCAACCGCTAACAATGAAATATAGAATTAAAAAAAGGTTTTTTTCAACTGTTCTTTTATTCTTTTATTCCTTTACTTGTTTCAGTCATTTGACTGTGGCCATGCTGGAGCACCACCTTTAGTCAAGCAAATCGAGCCCAGAACTTATTCTTTGTAAGCCCAGTACTTATTCTATTGGGCCCTTTTGCTAAACTGCTAAGTTACAGGGGATGTACATACACCAGCTTCGGTTGTCAAGCGATGTTGGGGGGAACAAACACAAACACACAAACATATACACACATACACATACACATACACACACACACACATACACACACACACCCACACACATATACAGCAGGCTTGTTTCAGTTTCCGTCTACCAAATCCAATCATACGGTTGGCTTGAGGCTATAGTAGAAGACACTTACCCAAGGTGCTACACAGTGGGACTGAACCCGGAAACCATGTGGTAGGTAAGCAAGATACTTATTTCTTTATTGCCCACAAGGAGCTAAACATAGAGGGGACAAACAAGGACAGACAAAGGGATTAAGTCGATTACATCGACCCCAGTGCGTAACTGGTACTTAATTTATCGACCCTGAAAGGATGAAAGGCAAAGTCGACCTCGGCGGAATTTGAACTCAGAACATAACGGCAGACGAAATACAGCTAAGCATTTCGCACGGCGTGCTAACGTTTCTGCCAGCTCACCGCCCTTAGTAAGCAAGATACTTACCACACAGTCACTCCTGTTAATAAGTCTTTGAGAACATTCATGTCTATTTTCCAAAAATATATAAATTGAAATACTTTGCTTTTGTTTTGGACTGAAAATTTTTTGTATTTTAATTCATACAAGTATTTTTTAAAGATTTTATTTTTAAGATTCTAACATAACTTGATTTGAAATGGATATTCATGGATGGAAAGCTCCAAAACAAAGGATACAAAAAAATCAAACCAAGCTAATGTGTCTCCTTCAACTTCAATCATTTCTTATGAACCTGATGAACGTGATGAAAGCTTCCCTATACCAATTGATCATGAAAATCACTGAAATAGGGTGACAGGATTCTTTGGTAGCGAAATGTAAGCATCTCACTGTGGTATGACATCAGCAACTGGGGAGCTGACCACTGACCAGAACCGTGAACTAACCGGAACTGGGAGCTGACCGGAAGAGAAAGAGGGGCAGAGTGAGCCTTGATTGGGATTTCGTGCCCTTTTTGAGCAGGGTTGTTGTGACGAGAGGATGTGCCAAGCAATTGTCTAGGTGTTGGGAGAAGCAGCTGCTATTTCTAGCGTTCTTCGGGTTAGGCCAGGCGTGAGGATAGGATACTGCAGGACAGACTCGTGCGACCACAGGAAAGACTCATGCAAGAGAAGGAAAATAAGATAAGCCGATTACTTCTACTCACACGCATACACCACGAGCTATTTCGGCACCGCGTATAGAACTTCGCCGTGATGGCAGCTAAAATCAGAATCGCCAGCGACGTGATCAGGTCTTTTGATGGCGAGGGAGATATAATGGCATTGATGCAAAAGATCAGGCTTGTAGCAAGACTTCAAGGGATAATCGATGTGGCGAGTCTTATAGCGCTATACTTGGAAGGAAGCGCTATGACCCTGTATTTAGAGATGGACGAGGAAGAGAGGTTAAGTGCGGAGAAGATTGAGCAGAGATTGAGAGAGGCATATACGGAGAGCAAGTATGCTGCCTGTGTTAAGCTAGGGACTGTTAGATGGCGGGGAGAACAGGTGGACGAATACGCGGCGGAGGTGCGTAGGCTGGCCACGCTGGCTGGGTTTACGAGAGAAAGCCTGGACAGAGCGGCATGGCTGACGTTTGTGAGTGGGTTCCCTGAATATGTGATAGACGGGGTTGATGTCATGTTGGGGATGGCCGCCATCAATCATGTGGGGGCATCGTGCACCGTGAGTTGGGACCACCGGGGAGAGCAGAGCCCCGTGAGGGACAGCATCGCTTACACCATCGAGGACAAAGATTTTCAGGCGGCGTTCGATGGTCGGAGGTGGACGATAGAGTGGCGATGGAAAGACGAGCCCCAATACTGAAGAACAGGGTGAGCTGCTACCAGCATACCCTGAAAGGTCACACCAGGGTCGAGTTCGGCGAGGAGGTAGAGAGATGGATCAAGGAAGGAGTCCTTGTCCCGTGGAAGGTGGTGAGCGGAATGCTACCTCTGATGGCGGTGGTGCAGCCGACAAAGGGAAAAGTTAGACTGGTGCTGGACTTTAGGGAGCTGAACAAACATATATCGTGCCACACAGAAGGCGAGGCAACGAACGTTTGCGGTGAGACGTTACATGTGTGGAGACAGTCGACCAAGGCAGCGAGGATTGTCGATTTGAAGTCGGCATATTTGCAGCTCCATGTGAGTAACAAGCTGTGGCGATATCAGCTGGTGTGGTACAAGGGCCGGACATACTGTTTAACCAGGCTGGGTTTCGGGCTAAATTCCACTCCGAAAATCATGGCAATGGTGCTCAAGTCCATTCTAGGGAAAGAGGAGAAGATAAGGAAGGCCACCAGTTCCTACATCGACGACATTTTGGTTGACGAGACTGTAGTGCCAGCCACCGAGGTAGTGAGACACCTGGAGAGGTTCGGGCTGATTACGAAGCCGCCAGAGTCGATGGTGGGGGGAGGTGCGCTGGGGCTGAAACTACAAAGAGACAGATCGGGTGAGCTGGTGTTCCGGAGAGGAAACGAGATCTCAGAGCTGAATTCCAGTGTCAGCAGGAGAGAGTTGTTCTCGGTTTGTGGGAAGTTGGTTGGACACTACCCGATTGCTGGATGGCTGCGCACAGCATGCAGTTACACCAAGAGACGAGCATAGGGGGGTAGTTGGGGTGACAAGGTGGGAGAGGCGACAGTGGTGATGATGCGGGAAATCCTAGAGAGGACGAAAGCAGAAGACCCAGTTAGGGGAAACAGGTATGTGCCCAAGACGGAATGCGGGACGGTTTGGTGTGATGCTAGCAGTATAGTGATAGGGGTTGTGTTGGAGATTGAAGTTGCTGAGGTGGAGGATGCGGCGTAGCTATGAAAAGCGGACGACTTCAACCACATCAATGTTGCTGAACTAGATGCAGTGCTGAAAGGGGTGAACTTGGCTCTGAGATGGGGGTTGCGCTCGATTGAGATCTAGACGGATTCGGCCACCGTGGTCGGCTGGGTAGGAACAGTGATTACCAGTGAGAAGAGAGTCCAGATGAAAGGTGCTGCGGAGATGTTGGTGAAATGCCGCCTAGGAGTTCTAGAAGAGCTGATCGCCGAGTTTGGACTGAAGCTGAACGTAGTTTTCGTGCCTTCGGAGAGAAACAGGGCAGACACACTGACCAGGGTGAATAGGGCGTGGCTGGAGGAGCCAGAGGAAGCAAGGAAAGGGATAGCGGCAGCGTGTCGGCTGGGTGACTCCGAACTGAAGAGGCTACATGCTATGCACCACTTGGGGGTGGATAGGACCCTGTATCTAGCGAAGATGATTGATGCTGACATCACTAGGAGAAGCATCAAGAAAGTGGTTGGGAACTGTGACAGATGCCAGTCCACTGAACCCGCCCCAGGTGGGCATGAGCAAGGGAACTTCTCAGTAGAGCACAACTGGAGGAGACTAGCTGTGGATGTGATGCACTACCATCAGGAAATGTATCTCACCATGGTCGACTGTGGGTCGGCTAGCCATTTGGAGGGAGTTGAGGACAGTCATTGCTGATAAGATTGCCCGGGTTTTGAACGGGATATTCTTGGAGAGGGGTCCCGTGGAAGAACTGCTGATGGACAACAGGGCGACGTTTCGTTCGGAAGCGTTTGGGGGAGATGCTCGACTGGTGGAAGGTGTGATGATTGTTCAGAGCGGCATATAGGCTGAGCGGCAACGGAATCGTAGAGAGGCACCATCGGACGATCAAGGCCATGGCTGAAAGGGGGCACATTTCGTCCCTGGAAGTGGTTTTCTGGTATAACATGTCTCCCCGATCCGGACAAGCAGAAGAATCTGTGCAGCACAGAGTAGTGTTCAAATATGAATGGAGGCATCACAGTAAGACGTCGGAGTACTGCGAGGAAGAGAAGGAACCCGCCGGCGTGAAAGTAGGGGAGGAAGTTTAGGTTAAGCCGCCGAAGGCACGCTGCACGTCACAATGGGGCAGGGGAACGGTCACGGCGGTCAATTCCAGAAACAATGTATTCGTGGATGGAATGTCGCGTCATGTGCTGGACCTGCGCAGGATAGCCACTTTGTCGGATGAAGAGCGCGGAGAGGGAAACGCGGCACCTGGCTTGAGAAGATCTCAACGCGTAAGGCACCCGCCCGGTTGGACGGCGGACTTTGAAGTGGAGTAGGGGTGGACGTGATCTTTAAGATCAGGGTGGCGTGTGGTATGACATCAGCATCTGGGAAGCTGACTGCTGACCGGAACCGTGAACTAACCTTTTTGAGCAGGGTTGTTGTGACGAGAGGACATGCCAAGCGATCGTCTAGGTGTTGGGAGAAGCAGCTGCTATTTCTAGCGTTCTTTGGGTTAGGCTAGGCGCGAGGATAGGATACCGCAGGACAGACTCGTGTGACCACAGGACAGACTCGTGTAAGGGAAGGAAAACAAGGTAAGCCGATTACTTCTACTCGCATGCATACACCACACTCAGTGCATATTCTGTAGCTATACTTAAGGCCACACATTACACTTGTATCTGTATCATCTGTATCTGTTTGTAATAACCAAATACATGTAGGCCAAGATACATATTTATTCTTGTTGATAGGGCTCTAAGTATTACGTGTATATGTAACATATTTGTAAATCTTGTATTTTAGATCTCAAGTGATGTCATTCCAAAAGCATGAATCTGGTGCACAAAAGAGCAAAAAATGAGAAACTGGCAAATGACAAGAAGCATTTGGCTGGAATTATAGATCGGTTTATGCTACCATATTCATCAGTGACATTACTATCATCAAATAGCAATGCATCACTGCTCAGAGAAAACAGGCAAGCAAATAATGACAGAAACACCATGCAACAACAAATGTGTGGATGCGATGAAAATTCACAGCAGGTTACTACATTTCAGAGGGAAATGCAAGGAACCTATATGATGCATTCTGTCAACAACCTTTACCTATTCCTGAAAATATGGTTGTGCAACAAGAAGCAGTTATTATCACTACTGATCCTGCATCTTGGCTAGAAACTACATCTGATGGCATGCATACTGACATTATGAAACTTGGAGCTAATCCCGACTTCTATTCTAAGATGCTATCAAATGGCAAAACGAAAGTTCAATTCAGCATGATGCAGTATATTGTTTCTGTTGCAAGCTGTTTGGTTGCAGTAAAATGAGACTAACATCTGAAGGATTCAACAGTTGGCAATATTTCAGCAAAACCTTAGAAGAACATGAGAAATCAATGGACCATAAACAGCATGTGATGAAATGGAAGGAGCTTGAATTTCGCCTTAAAATAGCCTCAACTCTTGACAAACAGGCGATTGCTTTAGTGGGAAAAGAGAGAGCTCAGTACCACGCAGTGTTAAAATGTATCTTGTGTAATTGTTTTGTCTTTAGCAGAGAGGAATATGGCCTTTCGTGGTGTTTCAGATAAGCTCTACATCCATGGAAATGGAAATTTTTTAGGCGAAGTGCAGTTGCTTGTAAAGTTCAATCTCATTTTGGCAGAACACCTGCCGTGTATTCAGAATGCAGAAACAGTGGCTCATTATTTGGGACCTGATAATCAAAATGAATTGATATCACTCATTTCTGACTGCATTTTGAAAGTAATCACCAATCAGGAGAAGGCTGCTAAATACTACAGTATTGTACTCGATTGCACTCCAGATATCAGCCATCAGGAGCAAATAACCATGATCATCCATTTCGTCGAACTTCAAAAAGGCAAAACCAAAATCAAAGAGTACTTTGTTAGGTTTTTGAAAGTTACTGACACAAACAGAGCTGAACTTTTTGAATCGTTCTTGGAGAAGCTGGATCTGATGGATTGTAGAGGCCAAACTTATGATAATGGCAGTAATATGAAGGGAAAACATTCTGGAGTTCAAGCAAGATTTCTACAGAAGAATCCACGAGCGTTCTATTTACATTGCATGAATCACAGTCTTAACCTTGTGTGCAATGCAGCAAGCTCATCAGTGACAGCTGTCTCTTTCTTTGGTTACTTCCAGTGTGTATTTTCATTTTTTGCAACATCAACTTCTAGATAGAACATTTGAAAGAATTCTGCTCCATCACTGTGAAATATCCATCCGACACTCGCTGGGAAAGCAAAATTGAAAGCATACAAACCCTTCGATTCAAAACCAAGGTCATTCATAGTGCATTGATAAGCATTCATAATGCTTCAAAAGGTAAAGATTCCAAAGCTTACTCAAGCAAATGCATTAACTGCAGAAATTGCTTCCTTCCGCTTTCTTCTGTGTTTGGTAATATGGTACGATCTGCTAATTGATATCAATAAGGTCAGCAAGCTACTTTCAGCATGCAAACATGAAATTGACGTTGCCCAGGAGCTTATCTTATCCACCCAGTCCTTGCTGCACAGCTATCAAGAAAATGACACGTTTTTCTCATCAGCAGTCAACATCGCAACCGAATTATGTGAACAACAACTGGAGATACCGGCAGAGATGCCAAGTGAAAGGAGACATTGTGTGCCACACCACTTTGGATATGAAAATGAAGATCAACCTCTCGTTGATGCTTTGCAAAATTTGAAAGTGCATTTCTTTTTTCACGCAATCGACATTGCTCTTGTTTCTCTTGGTGAATGCTTTGATATGTTGAGCAAGCACAATGATATCTTTGCGTTACCTTACAACATTCCTCTACTGAAACACTGGGAAAATCAGAGCTATTGGAACACTGTGAAATTGTTTCCACTGCACTAACAGTACATACCGATGATGACATTGTCAAGGCAGATATTGAGAAGACAGAGCTAGCAGAAGAGCTTCGTTCACTTTCACATTTTCTATCATCTGAGTGCAAGAAAGCCCATGATGTGGTCAATTATATTCAGAAATCTGGCCTTATGGAGATTTCCCCTAATGTATTAGTGGCTTTGCAAATTATCCTTTCAATGCCAGTGAGTGTTGCAAGCAGAGAGCGCAGTTTCTCCAAATTAAAGCTGATTAAATCATATCTGTGATCCACTATGGCACAGGAAAGACTCTGTGGATTGTCTATGATATCTATTGAACACGAACTTAGCTCTCAGCTCGATTATTCTGAACTGATTGATGATTTCGCAAAGTGAAAAGTGCGCTGTGTTTGTCTTTGAAAGTTGCCTGGATTATAATAGTGCTCTTTTATTCATATCTGGAAGTTTTACTTATTGAAATTTGTAATAGACCTGTAGCAGAACTATATCGTCTCTTTGTTGTTCCTCTGACTGGTCAGAAGCATGACAAAGCGACATTGTTTCCACTAATTCAAAAATACATCAAACCTGGCTCAGTTATTGACAGTGATTCTTGGGCAACTTACAAAGATATACACACATTGAGTTATCAGCATTACATGATAAACCACAAAGTAAATTTTGTTGACACTACATATGCACACATACACACACAAAACATCGAACATTTTTGGCAAGATTTAAAAGAATGGGTGAAAAGGCCCGGTATTCATTCAAACTATCTACACCAGTATGTGGCCAGGTACTCATTTATTTCTTCTGTAGTAAGCAAAAAAAATTGCTGCACCAATTGTTTATTGAGGCAGCAAAATTATATACACCCTTCCCAAATCACTAGTAACGGCTTGATTCCAGCACAAATCTGGAGACAGAAGATATACGGGACTGCCCTTTAACTGCATAAAATAAGTTAAATACTTTTCAAATTTTATATTTTAAGGTCAGTTGGTTGATATGTTTCATTAAAATCTTTGTAAATTACTTCCGCATAGCCAAAATGTGCTGCAAAATTTTGTTTTATCAATTAATTTATGGCAAAAATTCATTTACAGTGTATTACAAGGTTAATTAAGATAACAAAAGAAATGCTCAAGGGTGCACTCTACCCCACCCCTTCCATTTTCCATAGAAAAATACATTTGTGGTATATTAGGAGCCCAACTACGATGATAGCATGTAAAAAAAACATTGAGAAAAAATTTCCTTTGAAATCAGGGCCAGAGGATTTCCAAGGGTGCACTCCACCCCCTCTGTTTTCCACATAAAAAATGCATTTGTGGTATATAAAGAGGTCAACTAAGATGATAGTATTAAAAAGAAAAAAAAGTCTGTAAAAAATTGTTTCCATGTGAAATCAGGGCCAGAAAGGGAAATTTCTGAGGTTCTGCCCCACCCCTCCATTTTTCACAGGAAAAAATGCATTTCTCACACATTATGAGGTCAATTAAGATGATTTCAATGAAAAAACGTGGGAGATGGAATTGGAAAGGGGAATTTCCGAGGGTCTGCCCCACACCACCAACTCTGTTTTCTGCAGAAAAAATGCATTTCTGCCAGCTTACGAGGTCAACTAAGATGGTTGCACCAAAAAAAAAAAAAACGTGGGGAAAAAATTATTTACTACCGAAATCAAGCTGGGTGTGGAACTAAAAAATTACCTAAACTTCTTTGCATACAGTTGTTATTTTGAAATGCTTATCTTCTGATATTTGTGAGTCCATTGAATAAATATTCTGTCCTATTAAATGTTGGCCTTCTTAAACATGAAATAATACGATAGTTCCAGCCTTAAATAAATCTAACTTGTACTTTTAAAGATGTTCTTTAGGATAACGTGAAATATTGAACTTCAGATAGAATAAAGTAAAATATAGCTATAAATAAAAGGTGTGTAGGTTATGAATTTTGATTGAAGAGATGGGACCTTGAAATAAACAGTTGCAGTGGGGGGGCTCTAAAAGTCATGTGACGGCCCTGGATAGACATGAAATGAGACACAAAAATGATAACTTATTTTAAAATAACTTCCAAACAAAAGGTAATCAAAATCCGATAAGTTTAATTGAAGTAGGCAGTTCCACCTGATGTATGTCAAATGAATAAAATTACACAAGTGTATACTGATTATTTATACAGAGAAACTAATGGAGAAAAAATGTTGAGAAAATAAATATTACAAAAATCTTAACAATATGCAAGCTAAAACTACTCAATAGTAATTATATTCTGCTTCTCTCTTTGTTGTTAACTACTGGTCAACTCTGATCAAGGACACCTATGATCAAAAGTGTTTCAAATCTGACCATCACATCATTATTTTTTTTTATATAAAGTGTATCAAGAACTACAATATCTTATGTGTACTTTTTTTCTGAAGACAGAAGGGTGTGAGATGAAGGAGATTTGGCTGCTATATTTAGCAGCTTGCGCAAATGCATAAAAGCTCTCTTTCTCACTTTCTCTCTCCCCTTTGTGTGTGTGTGTTATGCGTGTGTGTGTGTGTGTGTGTGTGTGTGTGTGTGTGTGTGTGTGTGTGTGTGTGCGTGCGTGCACGCATGTTTGTCTCATGTCATTATGCATGTTTTGTTAAACAAATCACTAGAAACTCTATTAACCAATTTAATGTTGAATTCTTTGTATTTTCTAATGGCCAAGCTGATTAGTATAAGAAGCAGGAGGTCAGTAAAACCAAACATGACATGAGTTTTACTGGATTGACTCTAGTTTTTTATATAACAGAAACCCCTGTGTATATAAAAGTATTTATATTCCAGTAATTAACTTCACATGATTTCATGTGCCCTCCAGTGACATCGTTGATAACTTTAAACATTAGATTGGTTGGATTTTTTCTCACTCTTGTTGAGAATGGTCTGTTGCTCAACGAAAGCTTCAAGAAAGTAGCAAAACTTTTTGTGAATTGTAATTTTTAAATGTTTTTGAGTTGGATGTATTCCACAGTCTTTGCTACTGAGTCAGTTAAGTTTGGAGACACTTGAATTTAGCAATGGCAGGAGCAATTGTTTGTTTACATTATCTTTTATGGTTTCTGGCAGATTTTGGCCCATTCTCAGTGTTTTGAGAGGATTGAGAATCAGTCGATTGGCAATCTTACAATACCAGTACCAAAGATCCGCCTTTTCCGTAAAAAGTGTCTTCGGCGATCTTTACCAAATTTGCAAATTTGGTTGCAAATTTTCTAATTTATAATTAATGTTTATTGTTTGTATTTAACTTTCAATTTTTCGTTGATTATGGAATTTACAGGATTGAGCCACTGTTTTGGAATTCATCTTTGAAGGATATCCCCATCCCATCTAGAAAGGAATATATTTTGAAACTTATTAATAATATTAAGGACTTTATTACTAGAATTAAATGGAAAGCTTATTTTAATAATAATCATAATATTACTAAAATTCATGATGTAGATAATTTAGATTATATTAATTCTAAATTTAAATCTAGAAAACAACCACCATATAATAGGGATTTACAGACTTTAGAGGATAGTATTTGGAAAGTAGTGAAAAATATTAAATTTCATAAATATCCAAATAGACATAATGATTATTTAAGTAATTTAGCCATTAAAATTAAACAATTTAGAAATATGGATGGTATTATTGTACAATCTGATAAAACTAGGAACCTATATAAACTAGATGTAAAACTATATGATTATTTATTAGAGAAAGAAATTAATAAAAAATATAAGATAGTTCCAGATAATACTTTATATTCGATTAATAAGGCCTCTAAATTAATAATGTTTAAATATGAACTTGATAGTAAGACAGAACCTTATGTACCTATGCACCCTAGAATTACTTTAAAAGACCATAAAGATAACTTTTATTCTGACCCTAAAGTTAGGCTTATTTGTCCTTGTAAGTCAGATCTAGGTAAATTAAGTAAAATAATTTTAGATAAATATATTAATAAATTAAATGGAATTAATTATCTTAAATTATGGAATAGCACAGTAGATACATTAAATTGGTTTAATAATATTAAAGATAAAAATAGGTATAAATTTATTCAAATAGATATTGATAATTATTATTATTCCATAAATGAAAGTGTACTAAATAAGGCCCTAATTTTTGCTATGAAGAAAGTAGGTATGACTTATGATGAAGTAAATGTAGTTAAATTGGCTAGGAAATCATTGATTAAATATGATAATAAATTGTGGGCTAGGAAAGATACTAGAGATTATTTCGATATACCAATGGGGGAGCCTGATTCAGCACAGGTAACTGATTTAGTAGGTATATATTTATTACCTGAACTTGAACTTGAAAACTTGAAATTGGAGGGTGGTTTATATAGGGATGACCTTTTATTACTTACTAAAAATTGCACTAATAGAAAACTAGAATTATATAAGAAGAGAATATATAGTTTTTTTTAAAAGAAATGGTTTAAAGATTACTATTTATAATGGGTACTATAACGTTAATTATTTAGATGCTAATTTTAACTAATCTACTGGTAGTACCCAACCTTACGATAAGATTAATGAAAATATTAAATACATTCATGCTAAAAGCAATCACCCACCCTCAATTAAAATATCATTAACATTTACTATAGGTAAGAGAATATCTTTACTATCTTCGAATATAGAGATCTTTGAAAAACATGCACCTTATTACAATAAAGCCCTTCTAGAAGCGGGATATACAAATGATATAAAATTTTTTAATAATCCGAAATAATTTTATAATTTTAGTACTAGTAATTATAATAGTAATGACCTTTTTAATAAACATAACTTTTATACTCATGATAATGTCTTCTTAGGTAATAATAAGAATAATAAGAATAATAGGTATTATGATAATAAATTACCTAAACATAAACTTAATTTTAATGGAAACAATTTTAAATATAATTTTAATATTTTTAATGATAATAATAAATTTAATAATATCAATAATAAATTCAATAATATGTATAATAAGAAGAAACTCTGGCTAATTATTCCATATGGCGTTCAAGTTAAAACTAACATTATTAATGAAATTTTAAAAGTTATTGATTTATTCCTTAGAGATAATAAAAAATATCATTATATATTTTCTACAAATAATTTTGGTGTAGGTTATTCTACTACTAATAATGTTGCTAATATTATCTCTTCTTTTAATAGATTTAAGTTAAATAAGTATTATAAATTTAAATTTAATAATTATTCTAATAATAATATTAATAATAATAATGTTGACCAGGATATAATTAATTGTACATGTTTAGATAAAACTAAATGTAATTTTAATAATAAATGTAATTTGAAAGATGTAGTGTATAAAAGTATAGTGAAGTTATTGAATGCGAATAAACATAATGGTTATAATTTAAATAAGATTTATATAGGATCAACTTCTAATAAAATTAAATTAAGAGTGGCTCAACATATGCACTCATTTAAGAATAGAAATTTGATTAATTCTACTGGTCTCAGTAAATATATTTGGGAACTTAAATCTAAAAATATTAACAATATTTTAAAATGGGAGATAGTTTGTAAAGCAAAATCCTATCATATAGGTAATAACTTTTGTAATTTATGTAATAATGAATTTAAAGAGATATTATTTCATAAGGATAATAATTTACTTAATTCTTTTCATGAACGAAAAATAAAATGTAGACATAAACTACTTTATTTATATAAAATCTTTAGCTAATGATTTTTTTTTTATTATGTGAGAGTATTTAAGTCCGTGTGTATATATATATATATATATATATATATATATATATATATATATATGATTGGTTGTGTATATGTGGGGGTTTTCTTTTATATACATATGGGTATGTGTATATGCATGAGTATATGTATATATATGAGTGTGTGTGTTTTAGTCTATATGCGTTAGCATGTATGTATATTTTTAGGTAATATGTATCTATGTTTACGTATGTATTTATATAGGTTTAAGTATATATATGTGTTTGTGTTTATATGTTTGCGTATGTTGAGTGTATATTTGTATTTACATGTATGTATAAATATGTATTTGTGTGTACAGATGTATATTTATATATATTATGTGTGTGAGTGTGTGAGTGTGGTTTTGTTTTATAATATTCCCTCTTTATATATTTATTTGTGTGAATTTTTATTTGTGTGTATATATTTATATATATATGAGTATTTTTGTGTATATGTATGTATATGTATATTTATGTATGTACTTATGTATATGTGTATATATATGTATATATATGGGTATAAGTATATATGTGAGTGTGTTTGATTTGTCTATATAAATTAGTATGTATATATATATGTGTATGTATATATATTTATGTATATATATATATATATATATGTGTGTGTGTGTGTGTGTGTGTGTGTGTGTGTGTGTGTGTGTATGCATGTATATGTATATATGTGTTTTTGTGTGTTGATATGTTTTTCTAAGTGAGTATTAGTGTATATTTATTTATTCTTTTATATATATATATATGTATGTATATGAGTTTGTATGTGTGTGTGTGTATATATATATGTAGGTATATGTGTGTGTTTGTGTGTGAGCATGCGTGTATGTGTATTTATTTATAATATTCTTTCTTTATATATTTATAGTTGTGAGTATTTAAGAATGTGTGTGTATATATATATGTGTATATATATATATATATATATATATATATATATATATATATTAGTGTATGTGTGTATATGTATGTATATTTATGTTTATGTATGTACTTATGTGTATGTGTATATATATATGTATGTGTATGAGTATATGTATATATGTGAGTGTGTGTGTTTTAGTATAGATGTGTTAATATGTTTATATTTGTGTGTATCTAAATATGTTTAAGTATTTATTTTTATATGTATTTATATATGTGTTTCTGTATATATTTGTATGTGTATATTGTGTATATATATGTATATACATTTGAGTATATATATACATATATATATATTTTGTGTGTATAAACTAGAGTATACATATGTGTGTATATATTTTTATACTTTTATATATATGTATATATGTATGTATATGTGTATCTATATAATATGTATATATTTGGGAGTATGGGAGGGTGAGTGTGAGTGTGTATTTGTATATACTATTCCTTCTTTATTTATATGAGTGAATGAGTATATTTGTATATATATGTATGTTTATGTAGGTACATGTGTGTATGTTTTGGTCTATATGTGTGTGTATGTTGTGTGTATATATGTATATTCTTATGTATATTTGTATGTATATATGTTTATATGTTTTATATATAGGTATGTATATTTGTATATGTCTGTAAGTATGTATATATATATATATATATATGCATGTATGTATGAGGGTGTGTGTTGGGGTATTTATTTATAATATTTCCTCTTTAATTATTCTAGTAGTTATATTTTATTTTTATTGGTAGGTTAATATTTTAGGGAGTTTAAGAATTTATATTATAATGACACTACGATTTTTATAAGACTAAATCAACAGGAGTATTTTAGCTTATTTCATAATATTATTTAATTTATGACTCTAAGTTTTATTATTAATTTATTATATATTAGAATTTAAAATTCATTAATATGTTTTATAAGATAGCTGTGGTTTTTTTATGTTGTTAGTTATATAAACTTTAAATTTTTCATTCATTTTTTAAGTATTATTCTTTCATTCATGTTTTCGTATTCTATTCTCTATTTTAACGTAGTATTTTCGCGCGACCTCTTGCTTAAAACGCTATAGCTATTATTTAACGTCTTAGCTTCAGTTTGAATTACGGAAAAATATGGATAAGTACGGTTTTCACTTTGCTAAAGATTTTCTATTATTTGAAAATAATATGTATTCATGTTTTTTATATTATTCATTTGGTTTTTTTAAAGATTATTTTTAATAGATAACTTATTTAACACTAAATTATTTAGAAGTTATAGTATCATTTCAACATAATATAAGAACTTTGATTTGAATAGTGTTGATATATTTTCTATTATTTTTGATTAATAATATTTGATTAATAATTAGTCTTTATTGTTTATAATATCGTTAAAGGTTTTTTTATTAAAACTTAGTATATATAAAGTTTAAATTTTTTTCATTTTGAATTTTTTCATTTATAATTTTTCCATTCATATTTTTATTTTTATTTTTATTTCTACGTTTCTAGAAATAAGTTTTCTTGTATTTTTCTATTATTCAATTGATTTTTAACGATAATTAAATAAACGTTTTTAGTTTTAAATAGTATAGCTTTAACTATTACACCGGTTAAATATGTACTAATTTTATCTTTATTATTATTTTAACCTTAAACTTCAGTCAAATTGTATTTAAAACGATAATAATTTATGTAAGCTGGTTTTTGTATATAATATACATGTTAGCATATATTATAATGGATGAAGGGATGATTATGGAATGTTTATTATTTTGATACTTTGATATTTTAAATAATTTTTCTATCTTTATAAAATAAGTATTTTATATAAATTCATTTGGTACTTATTGTTGTTAGATATATATATTTATTTATTATAATTATTGTTCTATTTACGACCTGACGATTAGCTGTATTTTTGAATAGAATTTATTTTCGATAATTTTAATTGATTTTAATCGATTTAAATTTCCTTTCTATTTGAAAATTAGTTATGAAACACGTGTAGTCATTTTATTATCTATATCTTATGATATTTACTTTGTTTTATATTATACTCATTTATTGTGCTTTTAATTATTACATTTTCTATATGTGATAGTGGATTTTCATCGATGAGTTCTTGAAACTTGGTTATTTTCCCTAAAACTATATATTTTATATATATTTTAATCTATAAAGCTCAATTTAATTTTAATTTTTTATAAATTGATTTTAATTGAGTTTTTACTTGTAATTTTCGATTTTGTCCCTAATATTATTATATATATATATATATATATATATATATATATATATATATATATATATATATATATATATATATATATATATATGTAAATATATTATATATGTATGTATGCATGTACGTATATATATATATATATATATATATATATATATATATATATATATATATATATATGTATATATATATATCATATATATATATATGTATATATATATATATATATTATATGTATGTATGTATATATATATATATATATATATATATATATATGTTGGCACTCCGTCGCTTATGACGTCAAGGGTTCCAGTTGATCCGATCAACGGAACAGCCTGCTTGTGAAATTAATGTGCAAGTAGCTGAGCACTCCACAGACACGTGTAGACTTAACGTAGTCCTCGAGGATATTCAGCGAGACACAGTGTGATAAGGCTGACCCTTTGAATTACAGGCACAACAGAATCAGGAAGTGAGAGTGAGAGAAAGTTGTGGTGGAAGAGTACAGCAGGGTTCGCCACCATTGCCTGCCGGAGCCTCGTGGAGCTTTAGCTGTTTTCGCTCAATAAACACTCACAATGCCCGGTCTGGGAATCGAAACCACAATCCTATGACCACAAGTCTGCTGCCCTAACCACTGGGCCATTGCGCCTCCACATATATATATATATATATATATATATATATATATATATATATTTTATTATATGTATGTATGTATGTATATATATATATATATATATATATATATATATATATATATATATATATATAAACATATATATATATTATATGTATGTATGTATGTATGTATATATGTGTGTATATATATATATATATACATATATATATATATATATAAACATATATATATATTATATGTATGTATGTATGTATGTATGTATGTATGTATATATGTGTGTATATATATATATATATATATACATATATATATATATATATATATATATATATATATATATATATATATATATATATATATAATATAGATTTAATCAAAAGATTAAGTGTGGTACTTAAAATGTTTGAGGCACCAGAAGTTGGTAGGATAAAAACCAAAAACAAAATCAAGAGATTTGGTGAATAAAATTTGGAGTTAAGCAACAAAAATTCAATAGGCTATAGCAGTACGTACATTTCGTACAAGCTCCATTTATTCATGTAGTGCGAAAACCACAGAATGTACAATGAAAATGTACTCCTCAGCTGCATAATGGAATTTCATTTTAGAAAGTCATTTTGAAGATGTTTGCAAAAAACAAGAGTAAAAGAGGAAAACATACCATCTCGACTATGCTGCTGTTCCACAGACAAGTGAATCAAACAAGAATTTAAAATCTAATTGGAGGGATAGTAGTAATTTCAAATTTAGAGGCAAGTAGGTTAAGTAGTGGTGGACAGCAGGTTAGGGGTAAATCAAGCATGAGGGAAAGAAAAAAAAAAAAAAAAGGAAATGGAAGGGCAATACCCTAAGGAGTGGTAAGAATTTGGAAAAAATTTAAGGTAAGGGAATTAAGGTCAAGGTATTAAAGAAATATATCTATTCTACAGTATAAATAGAATAATACAATGAAACACTAAATTACTAAGTTTAAAACTAAAGGGAACAATAATAATTAGAACAAGATAAACATATCCAGTTAAAATAAGATATAAATTAATGTGGGATAGTATTATTTATGAGTAAAGCTATAATATTAATGGCCAAAATCCAAACAGAAAGAAAGGGAGGAAGAAGGAAGAGGAAAAAAGGGAGAGGAATAAAGTTAGAAAAACCGGACTATATTAAGAGAATTAAAGCTAAGGTTTTCGAAAAAGTGATAGATAGAAGAGACTCAGAATCATCATCATCATCATCATCGTTTAACGTCCGCTTTCCATGCTAGCATCGGTTGGACGATTTAACTGAGGGCTGGTGAAACCGGATGGCAACACCAGGCTCCAATCTTATTTGGCAGAGTTTCTACAGCTGGATGCCCTTCCTAACGCCAACCACTCAGAGAGTGTAGTGGGTGCTTTTAGATGTTACCCGCACGAAAACTGCCACGCTTGAAATGATGTCTTTTATGTGCCACCCGCACAAGAGCCAGTCCAGGGGCACTGGCAACGATCTCGCTTGAAAACCCTATAGAGTCCAGTCAGGCGGTACTGGCAACGGTCACGCTCAAGATGGTACATCTTATGTGCCACCCGCACAAGAGCCAGTCCAGGGGCACTGGCAACGATCTCACTTGGCTTGCCGGGTCTTCTCACACACAGCACATTTCCAAAGGTCTCGGTCAGTAGTCATCGCCTCTGTGAGGCCCAATGTTCGAAGGTCTTGCCTCACCACCTCAGCCCAGGTCTTCCTGGGCCTACCTCTTCCACGGGTTCCCTCAACTGTTAGGGTGTGGCACTTTTTCACGCAGCTATCCTCATTCATTCTCACCACGTGTCCAAACCAGCGCAATCGTCTCTCTTGCACACCACAACTGATGCTTCTTATGTTCAGCTTTTCTCTCTCAAGATACTTACACTCTGACGGGTATGCACATTGACATTACACATCCAGCGGAGCATACTGGCTTCATTCCTTGCGAGCTTACGCATGTCCTCAGCAGTCACAGCCCATGTTTCACTGCCATGTAGCATGGCAGTTCGTACACATGCATCATACAGTCTGCCTTTTACTCTAAGTGAGAGTCCCTTTGTCGCCAGCAGAGGTAAGAGCTCTCTAAACTTTGCCCAGGCTATATTCTTATTCTAGCAGCTACACTTTCAGCGCACCCACCCCCACTACTAACTTGGTCACCCAGATAGCGGAAGCTATCGACTACCTCTAGTTTTTCTCCCTGGAATGAGATAGAAGTTGTTTCCTGTTTGTTTACAGTGTTTATTGCACCTGAACATCTGCCACATACAAAAACTAACTTCGTAGTTAATCTGCCTTTGATATTGCTGCACCTCTTATGTGTCCATAGCTTGCACTGGGTACATCTTATAGAGTTATTACCTACTCCTTTTCTGCATACTGAGCAGGGCCATCTACCTGAAGGGGTTTGTGTTTTATCTACCTTCCTACTTATTAGGATTTTGGTTTTTGCTAGGTTGACTCTAAGGCCCTTCGATTCTAGTCTTTGCTTCCACACCTGAAACTTCTCCTCTAGTTCTGATAGTGACTCCGCAATTAGGGCAAGGTCATCAGCATAGAGGAGCTCCCAGGGGCAACCTGTCTTGAATTCCTCTGTGATCGCCTGGAGGACTATGATAAATAGGAGGGGGCTGAGGACGGAACCTTGGTGGACCCCTACCTCTACCCGGAATTCATTACTGTACTCATTTCCAACCCTCACCTTACTAGCAGCATCTCTGTACATGGCTCGCACAGCTCTCACTAACCATTCTTCTATCCCAAGTTTCCTCATTGACCACCAGATAAGGGATCAGGGGACCCTGTCAAAGGCTTTCTCCATGTCAACGAAGGCCAGGTACAGAGGTTTATCCTTGGCTAGGTATTTCTCCTGCAGCTGTCTCACTAGAAATATGGCATCAGTGGTGCTTTTACCTGGCACAAACCCAAACTGCATCTCATCTAAATTGATTCGCTCCCTAATTAGTTGGGCTATGACCCTCTCCGTAACTTTCATAACCTGATCTAACAGCTTGATGCCTCTATAATTATTTGTATCTAAAGCGTCACCTTTACCTTTGTAGCAGTTGACTATGGTGCTGCTACACCAGTCATTGGGTATGACTCCTTCGTGTATCACCTGGTTCGTAATACGGGTGACTAGGCTGTAGCCAACACTGCCAGATATTTTGAGCATCTCTGCAGTGATTCCTGATGGGCCGGGGGCTTTCCCTGTCTTCATGTAGGAATACTATCAGTGGGTTGGGAAAGGTTAAAATGTATTCTAAGTATATATTAAAAGTTATAACTCAAATAAAATAGTTATTAGACAGGGAAATGAGAGAAACTAAATTAAAAAATTTAGCAAGATTTACTTTTTAAAAAATATTTACTTTTTAAAATATTTAAAGGTGCGGGAGTAACAATGCACACATAGAACCCTAAGGTCAGATCTATTGTTAATTAGACTAGGATTATCCTTAAGTTTAAAAATTTCGTAAATTTCCATAGAGCACAGTCCACAGCCATATCTACTATTTCTATAAGGTTGTGCTCTCCTGACGATTTCCCATTTAAGATTAAAATCGATACCATTTTCCTTCAATTCCCAAATTTTATTAGATAATGATGTGCTATTGACTTTATGTTTAAGTCTAAATGAAGAAAAATGGTTATATAATCGTTGTTTAAGGTTGATTGTGCAACCAACATAAATGTAATTATTAGTTAGAGTAGTTACTGTACATTTATAGACTACATTACGGGTTAAACAACGGCCAGATACCGGACAGTGGGCTTTAATTCTACAATTGCAATTAAGGGGCTTATTAGCTATATATATATTGCTATGTTGATTATTGATACAAATATCTAAATTAGTTACATCAATATTGCTGGTTGTATTATAAGATATGCAATTGATATTGTTTGAGCTAGGAAGATTTATCTCATCAACTATGTAAACAGTTGAAGTATTAATATGTTCATTAACATGTGCATGATTATTGGTTGCGTTGGTGTTATTAATAGTTTGGTAGTTATTTGTATTGTTATCAATAATAAGACAATTTTTATTTTCAAGGGTCCTAGCTAGTTCAATGTTTTTTTTCTATTTAACTTATTGATAATAGATCCTATATTGGGGAGAGTAGAGTATGAGATACGGATTGTGTGTTGAGAGATTTTATAATATCTATGGTTAGGGTCGAAATTTTTTTGTAAGATATTCATAAACTTCTTATAGATGTTTGTAGATACTGCATAGTTGTAAGGGATGTTAAGCCATATAGAATTTTTTCTTCTAAATTTGTAATACGAAGGGGGGTTTGTGGTTATCATAAGTATTTGGGGTTATATTATTGTTTCTATTATCATTGGAAGTTTTCTTATTAGGATCTATTTTGTTATGTAAAGTAATTTTCCTATTTTTATTTTTATGGTCATTATTATAATTTCTTAAGCTAGGTATTTTATTGGTGTTAATATGGTTCTGTAGGCATTTATCAGGTTGTATTACATTTTTATTCCTATTGTTTGTGCAGGATAGGTTATTATTAGTAGGTCTTTTCTTACCATTATTTACGATAATTAAATTTTTATTATTGGTGACATTATTTAGGATAATTAGATTATCATTATTAGTATTATTATCATTATTGTTACTATCACATTTAATGGATTTAGGAATAAGAAAATAAATTTTTTGGTCATAGCGCGTTCTCGATAAAGCTTCATTGTAGTAATGAGAATTAGATTTAAAGATGTCATGGTTTGAGGACAGTTTGGTTAATCTATCGGAAATGTTTTTTACAATAGATTTTAAAATATTTGGGGGGGGAGGGTGATTCGATGATCTATTTACATATTTAGTGACTTCATTTTCTTTTCTCTAGGGATAGTGCAATTTAGAGCTAATATTAAGAGTGGTATCAAGAAAGTTAACGATTTTAGTACCATATTCAAAAGTAATGCTAAGGTTAAAGTTTTTAAAGAATTTCCTAATATTCTTTCTCATTCTCTCTATGGTTGATTTGTTGTTGGTGGGTATGATAAATAACGCATCATCCCTATAAAGGCCTCCTTGGAGTTCAAGAATTTCCCTATTTAGGCAATATAAAAGATATGCTCCAACTAAATTTGTTATTTCAGCCGAATCACTCGATCCCATTGGGATATCAAAGTTATCAGGGGTGTCAGATCTGGTCCAGAGCTTATCTTCGAATTCGATGATGGTTTTTCTAGCTAAAAGTATTATGTCAATTTTTTCTCTAGTAATTAGGGATCTATTTTTAGCAAATCTGAGAGCTTTGTTAAGGAGTATAGGAGAAATGCTAGAATAGTAATTGTTGATATCGAATTGGATGAAGGAAAAATTATTATTGTTGTCAATAGAGTTATATATATATATACATACATATATATATGATATATATATATATACATATATATATATATATATATATATATATATATATATATATATATATATATATATATATATATATATATATATACATATATATATACATATATATATATATATATATATATATATACATATATATATACATATATATATATATATATATATATATATATATATATATATACATATATATATATATATATATACATATATATATATATATATATATATATATATACATATATATATATATATATATATATATATATATATATATATATATATATATATATATATATATACATACATGCATACATATATAATATATTTACATATATATATATATATAATAATATTAGGGAGAAAATCCAAAATTACAAGTAAAAACTCAATTAAAATCAATTTATAAAAAATTAAAATTAAATTGAGCTTTATAGATTAAAATATATATAAAATATATAGTTTTAGGGAAAATAACCAAGTTTCAAGAACTCAGCGATGAAAATCCACTATCACATATAGAAAAAGTAATAATTAAAAGCACAATAAATGAGTATAATATAAAACAAAGTAAATATCATAAGATATAGATAATAAAATGACTACACGTGTTTCATAACTAATTTTCAAATAGAAAGGAAATTTAAATCGATTAAAATCAATTAAAATTATCGAAAATAAATTCTATTCAAAAATACAGCTAATCGTCAGGTCGTAAATAGAACAATAATTATAATAAATAAATATATATATCTAACAACAAGAGTACCAAATGAATTTATATAAAATACTTATTTTATAAAGATAGAAAAATTATTTAAAACATCAAAGTATCAAAATAATAAACATTCCATAATCATCCCTTCATCCATTATAATATATGCTAACATGTATATTATATACAAAAACCAGCTTACATAAATTATTATCGTTTTAAATACAATTTGAACGAAGTCTAAGGTTAAAATAATAAAGATAAAATTAGTACATATTTAACCGGTGTAATAGTTAAAGCTATACTATTTAAAACTAAAAACGTTTATTTAATTATCATTAAAAATCAATTGAATAATAGAAAAATACAAGAAAACTTATTTCTAGAAACGTAGAAATAAAAATAAAAATAAAAATATGAATGGAAAAATTATAAATGAAAAAATTCAAAATGAAAAAAATTTAAACTTTATATATACTAAGTTTTAATAAAAAAACCTTTAACGATATTATAAACAATAAAGACTAATTATTAATCAAATATTATTAACCAAAAATAATAGAAAATATATCAACACTATTCAAATCGAAGTTCTTATATATATATATATATATATATATATATATATATATATATATATATATATATATTATATATGTATGTATGTATGTATGTATGTATGTATATATATATATATATATATATATATATATATATATATATATATATATATATATATATATATATTTATATATATATGATTCACAATCAAGGTGCAGAAATGGCATATTCTGAATGAACAAGGTAATGTAATCTGATGGTAGACAGAATTTTCGCAAATTACGTACTCCAAAGTCAGTCAGAAGGTCAGGGGTCTGTGTGAGCATGAGGTAAATAGTAAATCCAAAAGAAAAAACAAAGAACAAACAGAAAAAAACAACAATGCAAGGACATGGTACATGTAAAGTATTAGTAGATGCTCACAGAAGGAAAGAAAGGTGGTTTTTATGGTTAGATTCATAAATGGTTGGCGATTTTTTTCCTCCATCTTCCTTTTCTATTGGACTTTCCTGTCTCCTGTTTCTGAAGAAGAGCTTTACTCGAAACATAAAAGCCACCTTTCTTTCCTTCCCTGAGTGTCTGCTAATGCTTTACATGTACCACATCATCGTGTTGTATTTTGTGTTTGTTATTCGTTTTTATGGATTTTATATATATATATGTGTGTGTGTGTGTTTTTATATTATTAATAAATTCATAAAATTATCAATAATATTCTCAGGAAATCAATATTTAATATTTCAAAAGATATATATCCAATATGACATGGTAATATAATAAATTTAAAATTTACGAAATATAAATATAAATATATATAAAAATATGAATGTAGATAAAGATACATGTGAATATAAATGCGTATAAAAATTTATGCGTAATTAAGCATTAATATTATAAAGTCTAAAATTTAAAAACACCTAAAATTTAAAAAATAAAACATCTGAGGATCGTTTCACGGATATTAATATAATCACAATGTGATCAAAAGATCAGCATACTATCAGTAATTCCGCTCTTCGGAGATGAATTAAGAACTAATGGTATATGTAATATTAATTAAATATTACATATACCATATATATATATTATATATTATATATATATTATATATTACATATAATTAATATTACATATACCATTAGTTCTTAATTCATCTTCGAAGAGCGGAATTACTGATAGTATGCTGATCTTTTGATCACATTGTGATTATATTAATATCCACGAAACGATTGTCAGATGTTTAATTTTTTAAATTTTAGTTTTATTTTAATTTTAGGTTTTTTTAAATTTTAGATTTTATAATATTCATGCTTAATAACGCATAAATTTTTATACGCATTTATATTCACATGTATCTTTATCAACATTCATATTTTTATATATATTTATATTTATATTTCGTAAATTTTAAATTTTAAATCTATTATATTACCATGTCATATTGGATATATATCTTTCAAAATATTAAATATTGATTTCCTGAGAATATTATTGATAATTTTATGAATTTATTAATAACATAAAAAACACACACATATATATATATATATATATATATTTGCTCAAAATAATAGAGCACTCAATATAAGTTCAGTTACATATTCTTTTAGAATATTCCTTATAAAAGTTATATATATATATACACATATATATATATATATATATATATATATATATATATATATATATATATATAGATGTAAATATAATATGTGACAATTATTCGGTAGCCATGATAAAACTTCGAATTTTGAGTTTTATCATAGCTACCGAATAATTGTCACATATATTTACAAATTCCTCTATTTACATAATATCGAGGTCTCTTTTATTCTTTTGTTGTCTTACCATTTCTCTCAATATGTTTGAACCATATTCAATGACTGCCACCTGTGCCAGTGGAACACTAACAGCACTCTCTGAGTGTAATCGTTGGCAGAGCAGCTGTCTGGCTTACGTGCCAGTGGCACGTAAATAGCACCATTTGAGTGTGATTGTTACCAGCATCGCTTTACTGGCACTTGTGTCAATGGCACGTTAGAAAACATTCGAGTAAGGTCGTTGCCAGTGCCACTGAACTGGCTCCTGTGCAGGTGGCACGCAAAAAACACCATTTTGAGCATGGCCATTGCCAGTACAGCCTGACTGGCCCTTGTGCTTGTGGCACGTAAAAGCACCCACTGCACTCTCGAAGTGGTTGGCGTTAGGAAGGACATCCAGTTGTAGAAACTCTGCCAGATCAGATTGAAGCCTGGTGCAGCCATCCGGTTCGCCAGTCCTCAGTCAAATCATCCAACCCATGCTAGAATGGAAAGTGGACGTTAAACGATGATGATGATGATGATATATATATATATATATATAATATATGTATTATTCTTTCTTTTTTTAATTCTTTTTACTTGTTCCAGTCATTTGACTGCAACCATGCTGGAGCACCACCTTTAGTCGAACATATCGACTGCAGGACTTATTCTTTTTAAGCCTAGTACTTATTCAATCGGTTTCTTGTGCTGAACCACTAAGTCACGGGGACGTAAACACACCAACACCGGTTGTCAAGCGATGCTGGGGGACAAACACAGACATACACACACACAAACATATACACATATATATATATATGTGTATATATACACGACAGGCTTCCTTCAATTTCCATTGCCGAAGATGCCACGTAGTGGGACTGAACCCAGAACCATGTGGTTGGTAAGCAAGCTACTTACCACACAGTCACTCCTGCATATATATATATATATATATATATATATATATATGTATGTATGGATATATGCATATATTTATATATTATTTGTATTATATACCGTAAATCCTCGAGTATAGTCCGCCCTTGAGTATAATACGCAGGGGATTTTTAGGGGACTGTACCTATGAAAAACCTAAACGTTGTACATAGTACGCACTATATATAATATATAATAAATATATAATATAATATATATATATATATATATATACATGTACATCTATATATATATACATGTACATGTATATATATATATATATGTATATATAGTTTTAGGGAAAATAACCAATTTTCAAGAACTCATCGATGAAAATCCACTAAAACTATATATATTTTATATATACTTTATCTATAAGGCTCAATTTAATTTTAATTTTTTATAAATTGATTTTAATTGAGTTTTTTACCTGTAATTTTGGATTTTGTCCCTAATAATATTATTATTTTCTAATTTATAATTAACGTTTGTTGTTTGTATTTAACTTTCAATTTTTCGTTGATTATGGAATTTACAGGTAGGATTGAGCCACTGTTTTGGAATTCATCTTTGAAGGATATCCCCATACCATCTAGAAAGGATTAATTTTTCTATATGTGATAGTAGATTTTCATCGATGAGTTCTTGAAAATTGGTTATTTTCCCTAAAACTATATATATATTATATATACTTTATCTATAAGGCTCAATTTAATTTTAATTTTTTATAAATTGATTTTAATTGAGTTTTTTACCTGTAATTTTGAATTTTGTCCCTAATAATATTATATATATATATATATATATATATATATATATATATATATATGCGAGTAAAAATAAATACAAAAAAGGTGGGGTTTTTTGTAT
>NC_142933.1:58077646-58085146 GCF_046866305.1 Octopus bimaculoides | reverse complement strand
ATATATATATATATATATATATATATATATATATATATATATATATATATATATATATATATATATATATATATATAAAGTTGATCATGGAATGATATGTCACAAACTGCGTGATCTCGGCATAATTGGAAAATTGGGAGAATGGCTTCATGACACGCAAATAGTGAGCAGTGTTCCGCAAGGCACTGTTTTGGGACCACTACTGTTCATAATGGCCCTCTCAGACATGCCCTCAGCGACACAGAGAGCCACGAGCACAAGTTATGCAGATGATACAAAAGTCTTACAGGTAATACAGAATCCTGAAGAGACTATCCTCCTGCAATGTGAGCTGGATCAAATATACAAGTGGGCTGAAAAGAATAACATGCAGTTTAATGCTGAAAAGTTTCAAACCTTGTGCTATCAGCATACAAAACTAAATGCAGTACCCATTAAATACACTGGACCTGGAGGGACTGCAATCCTAGAGGCACAGTCAGTGTGAGACCTGGGCATTTACATGAGTAATAATGCATCCTTTCATGTGCATGTTGCTAAATTGTCAATGAAATGCAGGCGACTGACCGGATGGATTCTTAGGACTTTGAGAATAAGATATCAGGAAACCATGATGGTCCTCTGGAGGACACTCGTCCTAAGCTACTTTGACTATTGCTCTCAGCTATGGTCACCAACCAGTGTCAAATTTATCTCAGAACTTGAGACAATCCAACGAAGCTACACAAAGAAGATAGTCTCTATGCAGCATATAAGCTATTGGGAAAGTCTCAAGAGATTAAGACTCTATTCCTTAGAGCATAAGCAAGAAAGATATGTCAATATACATCTGGAAGATCATCGAAGGACTTGTCCCAAACTTTGGCATCGAAAGTTACACAAATAAAAGAACTGGACGCCACTGCATAGTGCCAAGGACTCCAAATTTGCTATCATGATGTAGGACAAGATACTGCAATAGCCTGGACTTCAGAGGTCCACAGCTCTTCAATATCCTCCCAAAGGACCTGAAAGACCTGCATGGGGTAGATGCAGGTGTCTTCAAAATAAAGCTGGACCTCTTCCTGTCAAGTGTCCCAGATGAACCAACTTCACGGCAGGAAGTGCCGATGAGGGCAGCTGCATCAAACTCTCTCATGCACCAAATGTCAATTCCTGAAGTATAATTTGTGAAGTAAAATTATGTAGTAACACCAAATGGCGGTGCCACAGCATGGCCACAGCTCATGAGCTGAAACTAGATAAAATGAAAATGAAATATATATATATATATATATATATATATGTAGTTGAGGGAACCTGTGGAAGAGGTAGGCACAGGAAGACCTGGGATGAGGTGGTGAGGCACGACCTTCGAACATTGGGCCTCACTGAGGTGATAACTTCTGACCGAGACCTTTGGAAATACGCTGTGTGTGAGAAGACCCAGCAAGCCAAGTGAGACCTAAATCCAAGGCCTCCGCCAGGGGTGTAGCCAGCCCACTTATGCGTACCTTCGGACATGAAACTCAGTTTGTGAAGACCTGTTGGGGCAAGTGAAAGGAAAATCGTGAAGGCACCAGTGCCCAGTGTCGCCTTCCTGGGTCTTGTGCCGTTGGCACGTGTAAAGACATTCAAGTGAGATCGTGCCAGTGCCGCTGGACTGGCTCCTGTGCAGGTGGCACGTAAAATACACCATTTTTAGCGTGGCTGTTGCCAGTACCACCTGACTGGTCTTCGTGCCGGTGGCACATAAAAGCACCCTCTACAATCTCGGAGTGGTTGGCGTTAGGAAGGGCATCCAGCCATAGAAACTCTGTCAAATCAGATTGGAGTCTAGTGTAGCCATCTGGTTCACCAGTCCTCAGTCAAATCGTCCAACCCATGCTAGCATGGAAAGCGGACGTTAAACGATGATGATGATGATGATGATATGTATGCATGCATGCATGTATGTATATATATATATGTATGTATATATATATATATATATATATATATATATATATATATATATATATATATATATATATATATATATAGATATATATATACATATATATGTATGTATGCATGTATGTATATATGTATATATATATATATATATATATATATATATATATATATATATAGATAGATATATATATACATATATATGTATGTATGCATGTATGTATATATGTATATATATATATACATATATATATATATATATATATATATGAAAGAAAGCCTATATTGCTTTCATAACGATATGCAGAGAGAGCATCAACTTCCATAACATGAAAGTCAACAAGAAGAGTAATTTTGTTTTCCTTTTTATTTTTTCACTTTTTGAATGTTGCTGTATATAATTTTATTTCACGGTGATAAATATTTTTCTCTGGAAAACCAGCTTTCTTTTCATAATTTTGTTTAAGCACCAAGAAATTTGATAAACACTAAATTATAGGCAAGGGAGAAAGACAGGTGTAAAAGTTGTTTCCCAAAATTTTTTGGAAAGGGGCCAGAGGAAAGAGTTTCTGGAAAACAGTGTTTTGGATCACATGGCCCACGTAAGTCGGAATTTCTCTGTTTTGACGATGATTTTTTCCAATTCTTTTCCGGTACAATCTTCGGAATGATGGGAGGCACCTTTTCACGAAAAAAAATTTTTAATTTTGAAAATCTATGATGTTTTTTTGGCTGACATTTTTTTTTTCATTATGCACTTAAAACTCGTGAGAGAAACATTTTCAATGGAAAAAAAAAAAATTATTAATGATTTCAAAGGGAAATTTTTAAGGGAGATATGGCTGTTGTTTCTAGCACATCCCAAGAGCTCCCTCCTCATTTCTTTCTCACTCTCGCATCCATTGATGTTTATCAATATTTTTCTTCCCAAAGGCAGTGAGCTGGGTAAAATGCTTAGCAGTATTTCGTCTGTCTTTACGTTCTGAGTTCAAATTCCGCCGAGGTCAATTTTGCCTTTCATCCTTTCAGGGGTCAATAAATTAAGTACCAGTTGCATACTGAGGTCAATGTAATCGACTGGCCCCCACCCCAAAATTTCGAGCCTTGTGCCTAGAGTAGAAAAGAATATTTTTCGCCCCATAAACACATATTATGGAATGATAATGCCAAAGTAACTCACGTATAGTCCATTACTGGGATATAATCAAAGAAAAAAAATGGTAATTTAAATTTTTGCTCGAACCCCAACTGAGCGAGCCCCCCCCCCCCCACTTCCTTTTTTTTTATTAAATTTCTTTTTCTACACAAACTCCCGTTTTCGGCTACAGAGAATATGAATCTGCAAAAAATTGGCAAAAATCGGCATTTTTTAAATTACACCATCCCCACCTCTTAAATTATTCCTTTTTAACTTTTTACAGAAATTTTTTTTTAGAAATATGCGGAAAAATACAGAGGTTATGATTACTCTTTTATACTCTTTTACTTGTTTCAGTCATTTGACTGTGGCCATGCTGGAGCTCCGCCTTTAGTCGAGCAAATCGACTCCAAGACTTATTCTTTGTAAGCCTTGTACTTATTCTATCGCTCTCTTTTGCCGAACTGCTAAGTTACGGGGACGTAAACACACCAGCATCGGTTGTCAAGTGATGTTGGGGGGGGGGGACAAAGAACAGACACACAAACACACATATATATATATACATATACATATACATATATACAACGTGCTTCTTTCAGTTTCCATCTACCAAATCCACTCACAAGGTTTTGGTCGGCCGAGGCGCCCAAGGTGCCACGCAGTGGGACTGAACCCAGAACCATGTGGTTGGTAAGCAAGCTACTTACCACACAGCCACTCCTGCACCTATGATTCTGAAAAAAATTTCCAAAAGTTTTTCTACTTGGGGTTAGGGTTTTAGGGTTAGGGTTGGGGTTTTAGGGTTAGTGTTACGGAAAAACGTGAAAAATGAAGAAATTGGGGGGAAGGGAGTAAGGGGGATCAAAAAATTTCAAAATTCCGATTTTTGGCAATTTTCTGAAAACGTAGTTTTTTGGCAAAAAATTTTTTTTAAACAATAATTTGCGAGGAAATGGGGGGGGGGGGCAAGAGGAAGTCTTTCCCGGATTTTCGGCATAGTAGGTCAGGGGACTTGATTCCACACGAAAAATCCGAGTTTTTTTTTTTTGGAGATAAGCGTGGGGGTGCACTTGTAAAAAATTACTAAGAATTTGACAACAGATTTCTTTGTAATCCTAATCTACAACGTTTGAAAGGTATATGTATAAAATTTCATTAAAAAATACCAATTTTCCTGAAAGTTATGAGGTGGGGAAATTTTGGTTTGTGTGAATTTTCCGAAAATCCTCTCCTCAAGCCCTCGGAAAATTTTTTCCAGCAAATCTTTACATACACTCAATCTAAGGATCTAAGCGATTATCTGTTGAAAGTTTCGTTAAAAACTACCCATTTTTCTGGAAGTTATGAGGCAACAAAGTCGGGGTGGGGTATACAACCGTAGCTATGCCGGGAAAAATATATACTGATACAATACGAAACTTGAAATTTCGGAAAAAAAAACTGTCATGTATGTCTGTATGCACGTGTGCGTGCACAACAATTTTATCTTTCACATTAAATTCCGATACAGTGGTAATCGACACCATCTGATAGGTATTTGTAGAAAATTTCCTAAAACAACATTCATTTTTCTCAAAGTTATGAGGAAACAAAGTCGATACATGTGAATTTACCGAAACTCCTCTCCCCACCCTTGAAAAGATCAACAAATTCCGATGTAATCGGAATCTACATTATCGTATACATATATATATATATATATATAAATTGTTTTCATATCCATTTTCTGATATAAAATTAGGCAAAACTGCATTTTGAACTCATAAAGGAGTGGGAGTGATGGAAAGAGAATTGCATATAAGTGGATACATTGATGGTTAGGTATATATAGATTATTAACAAGTAGCTAAACCTAAACAAACTCTAAATTACATACATTTCAATATTCAATACATCGGTTAAAAATAAATGTGTATTTAAAACATGAATAAGATTTGTTAGTAAATATAAGTCAAGCTCCAAAATAAACAAAACTTACCTGGTCACAATGAAATGACCAATGACCATTAGTAGGATCGTTGACAAACAGCAAAGACACCAAAATGAGAACAATGCAAGCATCCAACATCTATAATATTTCGATGAATTGAATTTAATCTTTGTCCAGTACTCCTCTTCACATGCACGGATGAATGCATGGTGAATCACCTACTCGCTTAACACAACAGAGGAGACATTACATGCATAACAATTATTATGCATATGTGCGTGTATCTGGAAGAGATTTTATATTGCGTATGCGCATATATGCGTCCGATTAAATGCAAGTGATTGTGCTAATAGTACTCTACATGTTTATATACATACACACGCGCACACACAAATGCGTGCATAAAGGTTCATTTATTAAATGTTTACATCTATTATGTTTGTGACCGTACACGCACGAATACGCGTGGACTTGGCTGGCAGGCAGACAGACAGACAGACAGATAGATAGATAGATAGGAAAGGAAAGAGAAAAAATAGAAATTAAAGAGTGAGAAAACTAAACATTTACTTAGTAATGTGTTATTGAAGGCGAATTAAGTTTGTTTTGAAAGATTCTACGAGAAAAGGAAAATAAATGTAAAACGGGTATTGAAAGAGGCGGGGAAATAGAAAGATAATAGAAAGACGGACAAATGGACAGACAGACAGATAGATATCAAACCAAAAATATATAACATGTAAATATAACATGTAAACCTCACCTTAATTACACATGTTAATTCTACCGCAATCACACAAACAACTGTTCTTTCTTGTGGAAGGAAATTGTAATGCGTGTAGGAATGATCAAACTGATCGAACTGGATGAGAGGAAAGGCATTTTAATTCGATACAGCAATACTTATTGATTAACTGATTCTCTTAACGATTGATGTAAGTCATTCAACGACAGTATTCTTAAAAAGATTTTTTAAAACAGCCTTTTTTTTTATACAACATAAAATTATTAAAAAAAAACATCTATACTTGGATTATATATAAATACACGCGCGCACGCGGCGAAATTTATACTCTCTCTCTCTCTCTTCTTCCTTTCAAGTGTTTATTAAATTCTAACTCGTCTGACCCCACGGAACTTTTTGAGCTGTCAATCTTTCAATACACATTTGTAAACCTGGCCCTTTTTGCAGCACACTTCCTACTAATTGAACATTACAACACTGCTTCTGTCTTCTTTCTCTTACATGTATTATGTATATTCACAAACATTTCCGTGTGTGCAAGTCAATCTGCCTGATCTTGTATGTGTGTGTGTGCGCGCGCGCGTATAATATATGTATATATATATATATATATATATGTATATATATATATATATATATATGTATATATATATATATATATATATATATATATATATATATATAATATATGGACAGGGAGAGAGGCCGAAAGAATGCCTATGTACGTGTAACTAGATAGGTATGTAAAATAAAAGTGTATGTATGTCACCGTGTTTTGTATTAATTTCTCTTGATACGTTGCCGATAAACCCCAAATCGACCCTGATCCAACAAAGTTATGATCAAAGGCATTCCTCCCCATACAAGTGGTGGATGATATACACGGTCTTCTTTTTATGTCAGTAGAGTGTCATTTGAGGAAGATCTGGCCGCTATTTCTAGCAGGTTCAGTGATTGTGTTGAAGCTCCTTCGTTGTTCGTTTATCTCAGTGTGTATACATACTGTCGTTAAGGAATCCCTTAATATCTACCAAATTTGTTAATTTATGTCATGTGGAAACCTTAATTATTTAAGCAGCTTTATTACTTATTAATCCCCATTCTTAAGCGAATGTGTGTGTTGTATTAAATACAAGTGTACGTATAAATGTTTCTCTCATAAAGTGCTTATAAGAGTTTTTAGTATAGTCACCTATTGTCAAGTGTACACAACCTACATCTATCTGTATGTACGTTCCCTTAATTCGCATACACAATCCATAACCACCCTGTTTTTTGTTTATTTTTCTTGGGGGGGGGGGGGTATATCTGGAACTACATTGTCCGCTGTATCCTTTATTTAAGACGGTAGATTTGACAGCTATTTCTAGCAAGTCGACTGCTCATGAGGCACCGTCGTGTTATTTAAACAGCTAAACAAGCTAACGTTTAAAGCTTTTTTTTTATGTGAGAAAACACAAAAATGTGCCACTGAAGGCTAAAAGAACGATGAGTTATGTGCAAGGAGACTTTCGTGACAAAACTATATTAACTCTACGGCGGTGTTCTTTTAAGAAACATCTAGATTTTTTATTGTAATTTGTTTGTACGAGTAGATCTAGAAAACCATGTTACATACATCTGATAACAATGACGCCCGTTTATTTCCATTATTTTACTAATACAGTAAATAATTTCCACTTAGTATTTAGCTTTCTTTTACAAATGCTATTCTAACAGATTGCAAGAAAAACTAAAATATTAAGTGATAAT
>NC_142933.1:58057646-58072646 GCF_046866305.1 Octopus bimaculoides | reverse complement strand
TTATAGCTGATCCTATATATATATGGTTGTAGAGTTGTGTAACGTGTTGAGAATTATAAATTACATTAGACCTTCTGCAATAGGTTTGTAGAGGGCAGATGGTACCAGGATGGTAGTTACATGGTAGTGCATTGTGGGGATTATTCTCAGGAATGGAGGGGGTAATATTGTCAGAGGAGAGGTTAGAGATGGTGGTAGATTGGTCTATGTTATTAACATTTTTATTACTATTATCATTACTATTTCTATCATTGTTGTTATTTATCCTGTCTGTAATAGTGGCGGAAGTTGTGGTAGTAGTATTCTGGTTAGTGTTAGTGGGATTGGTAGGGTTTCAGTTGTGGACTAAAATATAGGGTTCGATATTGGAGCTATGTATATGTTCAATGATTGTGTATTCAGAGTTGTTACAATTTAAGTTTTGATAATAGAAAGTTTTCGTTTATTAGAGGCTGTTATGATAGACTCAAAGTAGGATAGCTTTAAGGTAGATCTATTAAAAATAGAGAAATATTTATGTTGTCGAAAGAAGTTGGAGTCCAATATATTAAAAAGGATTTAGCTAAGTTCTTAACATTTAGTGAGAAGCGGGGTGTATACCATAAAATAGAGGATCCAGTGATTTTGTTTTTTTAATTGCTTAAGGGTGTTATCTATATTTTTAGAAAGTAGAGGGGGGGTAATATGGCCTGTTATTGTTAGCTGTTTTAGCATTTGACCTAGTGTTATATGTGGAGTCTAAGTTGTCTTAATCTGGGTTCTCCTGGGGTTCTAGTATAGTGTATGTGTGGTCTGTTGTGATTCTGGTGGTTGGCATGTTGTTGTGATATGATTTGATATATATAGTGCTTGAGCCTAGTATTAGGGATATATTTTATTTGTTGGGAGAAGCCACTGGCAGTGAGCACTTGGTTGTAATATGGAACATGTAGTATGTGTGTATGTGTATATATATGCATGCATACAGGTTTAAATACACAAGTACACACATATATGTACATGTGTGCGTGCATATATCGATATACACTTCTTTCTTTCTCTCTGATTTCTCTACCCACACTATCACATTAGCCAGTAGAATAAACACATAAGTCTGTTTATAGTAACTTGAGCATTCTTAGTATTTTCCCTTCCAAATTGTGGTTTACTACTCACTTTAGAAAATACTCCTCCTATACCTTTTCTGTACCCATCCCTTAATGCCATTCTAACATATCAGCCCACCTCACACATATTCATTACTTATCTCTTCCTACCTCTCCCCTACTCCTCTCCCATTCCCCTTCATAATATCTTGACCACCAACACTCCTTTTTCACTTCTTTACACGTTTTCATTTTCTCTTCTTTCTTTCCTTCTTTTCTCATCTTTTCCTTTGACCTCTCTCTTCATTTTAACATACACATCTCTTTTCCCCTCTCTATCCACTTAATACTACCACTACATACTCAAATTTTCCTTTACACCACAAGATCCCTTTGAATGAACAGCACATAGAATCTACAGTCTCCACACTTCCCATTTGTGATGACAAAATATGAACTCCTATTGGAATTTACATACCACGGACAAGAAGCATTTCTACCACTTCTACATACCACTTTCCTTGGATAATGGAACTGCAACTATAACATCATTATACATTTTTTTTATTTATTTCTACATTCATTCTCCTATTTCCCTATATACTCCTTATTTTCTTCCTTTTCCAAAATAACCCCTCATATTGAACTCTAATATTTACCTCTATTTAACCATCTCACATCATCTCTGATGAAGGGATATTCCTAATATCCCAGAAGACTAACTTTCTCTTTATAAATGTCCTGAAAATTCCCCACAGCCTTGGCTTTGTTGTCTCATTTTATTTAATATATACATGCTCATACAAGACCCACATTAGACCACCTTAGGTCTTCTGGATACTAATACCTCTCACATATATATATATATATATATATATATATATATATATATATATATATATATATATATATACATATATATATATATATATATATATATATATATATATATATATATATTGTTGTACTTGGGGATGGTCATGTTGCCAGTTTAGATATATATATATATATATATATGTTACAGAGAAGAAAGTAATATTTCAAATGCAGTATAGCTGTGAAAATAGCAGAAAGATTATTTTACCCTTATAACATGGTAAAAGTTGTCAGCAGTCAGCCATGGGACTCGAACCTGCACCCCTCAAATACCAACTGAGTACTCTACTATTAAGCTAAACAGCTTGTTAATAACAATCTCCATCAATTTAAATGCTAAATATTATAGCTTTTGGAATACATTTTGTAAACATACTTTGGAGGTGTTGAATGTGTTTCCTATTTTATAGAAAAGAAAGTAAGATTTTGAACACAGCATAGTGGCTGCTTTCTCAAAGCCATTGCTAGAAAGAATCATTGAAATGAGGCCTTTATATGACTCTTGAGCCCCACCAAAGATTTTCACATTTTATTGCATAATGCATAGTTGTACTGGCTGGCAGAAGGAACTGGTGTCACATTATGAAGTCTTTTGACATGCCTTTTTAATCCTCCAACTAACCGTCACACCTTTCCACAGATTGTACATGTTCTGTTGTCAACAATAAATGTATCATAATTTACAAGGAGTCGACTTCCATAGCTTCTTTGATATCTGACCAAGCTTGCATGACTTAAGCATTGCCTCCTACAAATCACACACGTGAAAACCAATACTCCTTCATCTACTACTGGTTCATTCTTATTAAACTTTCTCTTGGTCTTCTCGTACTTCATTCTCTCTCTTTCAAACTTTGAGCAACCCCTGTGCACTATTTTCCTCTATCTATTTTGGTCTTGTGCTTCTCTCTCCCGATCAACATCTGAAATTTCTGTTTGTGTCAAAGCAGTTTTAAAACAGTTTTTGAACCTTATTTTGGGTTTATGTGCGAACCTTTTACAATCTTTCAGTTCATCATACAAAAGTTGCTTAGGAAGTCTTTCATTATTCATCCTCACCAGATGTCCACCCCAATTCAAACAACTTTGCACAATGATCGATTCTACACTCCTACTACAACTTTTCTCAAGTACCTCTACATTCTCCATTCTTCAGTTTATCCCAAGAATTTTCCAAAGACAATGTTGATGGAATCATTCTAAATGCTTCAAATGTTTACAACAAATAACCCGTGTCTCACTTCCATAGAGCAATGATGGCAAAATACACATGCTACAAACCTTAACTTTAGTTTGGATAGATATGCTATGATGTGACCAGAGACACTTCTAAAGCCTACCAAAAGTATCACTAGTTTTGCTGATTCTATATGAAATTTCATTATGAAAACCAGTAGTGCTCATAGTACTTGCTAAATATATGAATTTGGTTACAACTTCCAACCTCTGCCCATATACAGTAACCATATAAAGATTAGAGGGGGCAGGTTGGTACATTAGAACAGTTTTATTCAAGTTGATTGTAATGCCTGATGCTGTACATGCAGCAGAAATCACATTCATCATGTGTTGCATATCTTCCTGGGAATGTGCTAACAAGTCACAATCATCTGCATACAAGAACTCAATGATACAAGAATTAAGAATTTTCATTTTAGCACAAAGCCTTTTGAGGCTTAAAAGATTTCCCACTGCCTATATCTTATATAGACCCCTTCAGATCAATCGTCAAAAGCTATTTGAAAGACTATTGTAAAATACAAAGCAAACAAGGTAGAAGCAGGAAATTCACCCTGTTTCACACCATTTTCTACAGAAATAAGATTTGACAGGGTACCTCCAACATTAACTCTCACCTCCATCCCATCATGAAATTGTCTAAACATACTCACAATTTTTCAGGGCAGCCCAGCTTTTTCAAGATCTCTCAAAGTGCAACTCTATTTATAGAATCAAACACTTTTCTCAGATCGATAAAAACTTTATATAAGTCCATATCCTGTTCCATGCACTTCTCTTGTAGCTGTCTTGCTGAAAATATCATATTTATAGTACTCCTATCACCTCTAAACCCACATTGTGATTCTAGTAGAACCTCATCAGCAATGTGCAGAAGCAATTTATCCAGCATTACCCTACAAAGGATCTTTCCAGCCACAACTAACAGACAGATGCCACGAAAATTATCACAGACATCCTTTCCACCTTTTTGATATATAGAGTATCTCCATAATAACATCATGCCAATCCTGAAGAACCACTTCACTATACCAAACCCTCTGAATCGCACATGTCAACATTGTGCAGAGATGTTCACCACTATGTTTGTATATCTCTGCACCTAATCCATCCATACCAGGGGCCTTTCCAGTGTTTAATTTCACGATAGCCACTTTTATTTCAGCTAGGTTTAGAACCTCTGCTAAAAAATGTTTTGTTGGTCTTTCAGGTATATTATCAAGAAAAGAGAGATCAACTTTGGCTAATCTACTGAGCAACTCATCAAAGTGCTCTTTCCATCTCCCAACAATATCTTTAGGATTTTTAAGGCGGTGAGCAGGTAGAAATGTTAGTACGCTAGGCGAAATGCTTAGTGGTGTTTCATCTGTCTTTACGTTCTGAGTTCAAATTCCGCCAAGGTTGACTTTGCCTTTCATCCTTTCAGGGTCGATAAATTAAGTACCAGTTGTGTACTGGAATTGATTTAATCAACTGGCCCCCCCTCCCCCAAAATTTTGGGTCTTGTACCTAGAGTAGAAAGGAACCTCTTTAGGATTTGTTAATAAATAAATAAAATACCTCATTTCTTTATTTTATTTTACTTTATTGTATATCGACTTATATTATATTATACTATTATATTATATATTTGAAAATTTTATTCCCTTTATTCGTATTAATTTTAACTTCTATGAAATGATATTTACGTGTATTGTATTATACCTTTAGCTCAATTTTTTTCAGTTGTATGTTATCGGTTGAAACAATATATTCGTGTATAAAATTTTATACTATATATGCTATTATTTATTATTTCTTCTTGCGTTATACCTTCTTATTCCTTATGTTTGACGGATTATGTTGTATTTCTTTTATATATGTTCATTGAGGGGGTGTGATATGTTGAGTCGTTAACTCAATGTTTTTATTCTATAACTAATATATATATATATATATGTATGTGTATGTATATATATATATATATGTTTATGTATGTATATATATATATGTATATGTATATATATATGTAGGAGAATATACAAAAAATAACAACAGACGAGGACAGGTGGTGTAAATAACAAAAGTATATATTAGTATGACGCTCGGGAATACGGAAAGTCTTTGACGTTTCGAGCTACGCTCTTCAACAGAAAGAATACGGAGACAAGGAGAAAAACACGGAGAAAAAAAATTGAATAGTGTTCAGTCAACGGTCAATCATATATGTACATGTATATATATATATATATATATATATATATATATATACATATATATATATATATATAAATTTAATAAATGGAGTAATACGCATATGTTAAATGAATTCTTTTATTTCCGACATATGTTTCGAAGATTACAAATGGTTCCTTCCAAAGGAATAAGTGATGTTGATAGAGATGTAATCTTCTCTTCAGGGAAATACATAGGATCCAGCTTAACCGTAAGACATTTTAACCGAATGTGATAACTGTAGGTAGAGAAGATTGCTACGTAAGTTATTTGAAAAAACCGTTGGAGGCTGCAACGCTACGAGACAGTACGTTGGACAAGGAGGGAAGAAAAGAAGGAATTTAGAATTTAGAATGGGAAGTCAATAAGATGATTTAAACCCGATAAAAATGGGAAAAGAATGTTTTATGTATAATGGGACTGCAAAGGGGTATAAATTTTGTATTTATGCATGCAGTGTTGACATAAATGCCTATAAGTATATATATATATATATATACACACAAGTTCATATATATACATACACACACATGCACACATATATACACACACATACATATACATAGACACATACATGCATATACATACATTTGTACGCATATACACACGGTAGTCGTGTGGTGATGAATATTAAAGCAGTGCTATATGTATAGGAAAATGATGCTTATATTAACTAGCAAGATATTAAGTGATTGACAATTTATTAATCTAAAGAGATAGATTGTGTTGTTAAGTTAGATGGAAATTAGAGGGAGCAAAAAAAAAGGGGGGGGGGGTTAAAGGAGTAAAAATTACTTGTATAAACTAAGTTAATATTATTACCAAAGTTTACTTCGATAATCATGTTCTATATTTGTTGGTGCAAGGGTTTTCCAAAAGATAAAATAAAATTTTATGTGGTGCATTATTTTATACGTCATAAAGTAGAGAGAAGAAAATATTTATATGTTTTGAATTCATCTTACGATAAACGTAAACAAATGAACTAAGATTGCTTTCAGAATCTTAGATATGTCTAAGAAAGTTAAAGAAGACAAATAAAATTTTTAGACGCAGAATAATGCCACTAATATAACCTAAACAGGATAAATAACTCCTATCTTTGCTGAAGAAAGTGAAAGCAGCAAATGAATGATATGGCTGTACGAAAGAGCAATGAAATCAAAGAAATAAGGTTATTGGAGCACAACATATTGAACATCGTTGGAAGTAATGTTTATGTTAAGTTGAACTGAAAGTAATGTTTAAGTTCATGTTTATATATGTTCTGGGTGTCCTAATTTGGGTTCAAAACATGGAGAGTGTTTAGATAATATATATCAAGTGAAACAAGTCAACCATGCCCTTATACATATAAAGGTATAGTTAACATGTATCGCTTGAATTATTTGAGAAATAGATGAATAGGTGAGTCGTCTCTGTTATATAAATTAGTATGGTTTATCAATATGAAGAAAATACATGGGGTTGCCAATGTTTACATCTGTATGCATTTTCAATGAACGTGTTCACCAGTTTATTCTTTGAGAATAAAATGAAGAACAGTTCCGTATTGCATAATGGGCAAAATTTCCTACCTTTATTGTATGGTATAGATGTGGAGAGAATTAGCCAGTCTAAGTTAAATTTTATGTTGTTGTCTTTAAGTCCCCAAATTAATTTGCAAAGACTCGTGGTATTGCATTTATTTGTATCTCTAAAAGAAGAATAATGGTTTGATATTCTTCTGGATATTGGCGAAGAGGACGATTCAATGTAAAAAGACACATTGGTAGGAGTGCTGACCTTGCATTGATATACAGTGTTTTTGAGTTTCACATTATCACTTAAAAAACTAATTCTGTTCCTATTAACTTCCGAAATAATGATGTTGTTGTGGTAATTATTATTATTATATTTCATATTATAATTATTGTTACTTAGGTTATTATTTGCATTGTTATTGTTATAATGGTAATGGTTTGTATTGTCTGAATTAATGTTATTGCTATCGGTACTCGTTTGTGAATTTAATAGTCTCCTATTGTGTGTGGATATTATTTGCGAGATGTTTTTAGTGTTTGAAAATCCAAATCTAACCTTGTGCGTGTTTATGACTGGGAAGTAGTGAGAATGTCTTGGAAAATTCTTATTAACAGCATTTCGGAACTGGGAAACCAGATTTGATTTAATGTTTTCCAAATGGAATTATTAGCCAGATATTTTTATCAGATTCAGGTTTTGTATGTGTGTTATTATTATTGCTAAAAAACTTCAATTTATTATTATTATTATTAAAAAAGGGTTTAAATTGTCAGTTACCTCCCCTATAATGTAAAAACACGTTTGATTGTTTGTTAATGTCAATAGGTTTATGATGAGGACAATCATTGTATTTATCGTTACTATCAATTTTAATATCTTTATTATCATAGGTAGAAAGATCATAAGTAGAATTAATGTATCTGACTTTTTCTTTATATCCTGCTTTAAATAAGGCAGAGTTGTAAAAGTCAGCTTCATTGTTGAAAATATTTTCATTTGTGGATAGGTTTGATAATCTAAGTGAGATGTTCCTAACTAAATTTATTGTTACCGTTTGGGGATGATTACTAAACTGGCTAATATACTTAAGGTTAGTGGAGGGTTTATGGTAAGGGAAAAAGGTTTTGGTGTGTAGGTCTAGAGTGACGTCTAGGAAATTGGCTATGGAGTTTTCATCTTCAAAGATGATACCAAAACCCATTCTACGGAAAAACCTGACTAGTCTATTTTTAACTTTTTGTATTTTTTGGTTTGTGGTATTATGTAGATAAAGCAAACAGTCATCCCGGTATAGACCGCCCCTAATGGTTGGGAATTGGTCTGCCAATTCATAGAGAATATATGCACAGACCAAGTCAGCTATCAGTGCTGAGTCGGAACTTCCCATAGGCACGTCAAAACCATCAGGAGTGTCCTTGCGTGTCCATAGTTTATTATTTAATTTAATTATAGATTTTCTGGCTGTTAAAACAACATCAATCTCTTCTCTAGAAAGACCCACCTTATTATGAGCAAACCAAAATGCCTTATTTAGTAGAATGGGGTTAATTGAAGAATATAAATTAGATATATTAAACTGGATAAATTTGGTGTTATGTTTATCATTGATGTTACGAAACCAATCTACTACCTGTAATGAGTTTGACCACAAACTAAGTTTTAATTTTTTGACTAAAGTAGGTCTAGTATGTTTTTACTGAGAATATCTATGTCCGATTTAGATGGGCAGATAAGACGTAATTTGGGGCTACTCCAAAAGTTTTTCTTGTGGTCCTTTAAAACAAATCGGGGTTGCTTAGGGTCCAAAGGTTCAGTCCTCTTTTGTAAGTTATATTTCTCCATGATTTGTTTGGCTTCCAGGTTAGCTTTCCTAAGTGCTGTTTTACTTGTGATTTGATAGTTTTTTTCTATTTCTCTTTTGAGTAATTCGTTATAATGTTCCTTGGATAATTTATACATGTTTCCTGTTTTATTGGACTTAACTAGTATTCCATCAATGTTATTAATTTCCTTAGTGATGTTGTTGAGGTATCTGAGGTGATTATTTCTTAATGGTGATTTATGGAACTTCACATTCTTCACGATTATCCAAAGATCTTCTTCAAATTGTTTCAATCTCAGGTTTGGTGGTGGGTTGTTTTTGGATTTGAATAGTTTTTTAAAATCCGAAGTTAAATCCTTGTGTTTTTGTTGATCATTCTTGTTATCAAAGAAGAAGATTAGCCATCTCACATGGTTGATAAAGGAGTTTGTCTTACTAATAAGTATTTTAAGGAATGTATTCCTTGGTGGAATAGGTATATCCTTAAGAGATGAGTTGATGTTAAATAATTCCATTTGTGGTAACTGTTATATTAGCAGGTTATGTAAAGGCCTGTTTTAAATATATTTTATTATATGTATTTATTTTCTCTTAGTTAATAATTAACTCCGACAAAATAAATTGGTTAATGGATACCAGGGTAGCAAAGATCACAAAATGACTGTGGTGTAACTCCTGTTTATGAGGTAGAAACTCCCTATTATTTTGGGTAATTGAGTAAATATAAAAATTTAATACATGGAGTAATACCCATATGTTAAATGAATTCTTTTATTTCCGACATATGTTTCGAAGATTACAAATGGTTTCTTCCAAAGGAATAAGTGATGTTGATAAAGATGTAATCTTCTCTTCAGGGAAATACATAGGATCCAGCTTAACCGTAAGACATTTTAACCGAATGTGATAACTGTAGGTAGAGAAAATTGCTACGTAACTTATTTGAAGCCCCCCTTTTTTGCCCCCTCTAATATCCATCTAACTTAACAACACAATCTATCTCTTTAGATTAATAGCCCATCCATCACCTTTATAAATTGTCAATCACTTAATATCTTGCTAGTTAATAAAAGCATCATTTTCCTATACATATAGCACTGCTTTAATATTCATCACCACATGACTACCGTGTGTATATGCGTACAAATGTATGTATATGCATGTATGTATCTATGTATATGTATGTGTGTATATATGTGTGCATGTGTGTGTATGTATATATATGTGTGTACACATATGTGTGTACGCATATATATGTATATATACGAACTTGTGTATATATGTATATATATATATATATATATATATATATATATATATATATTATAAATATACAGGGATTAGCAATTGAGTTGCTTCTCCAACATACTGAAAATTTAGAAATAGCAGTCAAAGAACTACTGATTCCAAACTACAAATTTTCTCCAAAGTGGATGGTGATATTTATGGCACACATAGAACAAAAAATCGGAGGGAAAAGCGTAAACAAGCCAAGCCTTTAGTTAATTGGATACGAATCGTTTCATGGTTAAGTGAATGGAAATTTCACTATTCCAATCTTCAGCCTCAATATTCTGATAAATTTGAAAGTGTCTCTAAAAAAATTCACGGTAATCTTTGGCCATGCGACACCAAAAATCAACGATAAGAAAGGCACTTACGAATTCATCGGCTAGCGAGTTCAGGCACCTCACCCCAAAGAAATCTATTCCATGTGCGTCACAAATAGTCCCGTATGAAAAAAAGTTCCGTGTCGAACTGGATTACGGTTTAGCCATCCAACTTAGAGATATCAAATATAAAATATACAAGAATAAGGGCAGAGAATCGTCAATTAATAATAGAATTAATAATTAACAATTCTGCCAAGTAGTTCAGTATGAAAAAAACCTTTATCGGTAAGACTATTTATCATTATAAATATACAGGGATTAGCAATTGAGTTGCTTCTCCAACATACTGAAAATTTAGAAATAGCAGTCAAAGAACTACTGATTCCAAACTACAAATTTTCTCCAAAGTGGATGGTGATATTTATGGCACACATAGAACAAAAAATCGGAGGGAAAAGCGTAAACAAGCCAAGCCTTTAGTTAATTGGATACGAATCGTTTCATGGTTAAGTGAATGGAAATTTCACTATTCCAATCTTCAGCCTCAATATTCTGATAAATTTGAAAGTGTCTCTAAAAAAAGAGACACTTTTTAGAGACACTTTCAAATTTATCAGAATATTGAGGCTGAAGATTGGAATAGTGAAATTTCCATTCACTTAACCATGAAACGATTCGTATCCAATTAACTAAAGGCTTGGCTTGTTTACGCTTTTCCCTCCGATTTTTTGTTCTATGTGTGCCATAAATATCACCATCCACTTTGGAGAAAATTTGTAGTTTGGAATCAGTAGTTCTTTGACTGCTATTTCTAAATTTTCAGTATGTTGGAGAAGCAACTCAATTGCTAATCCCTGTATATTTATAATGATAAATAGTCTTACCGATAAAGGTTTTTTTCATACTGAACTACTTGGCAGAATTGTTAATTATTAATTCTATTATTAATTGACGATTCTCTGCCCTTATTCTTATATATATATATATATATATATATATATATATATATATACAAGAAAAAGAAAAGGATCCATGAGTTTGATGTTGTTCAAAATTTGGATTTGTTTCAATAAATTGATGTTTGCATATTGATTTCTCCATTTTCTTTCCCTTATACATAAATGGTGGCATACCCATATCCATCAATATGAAGCTGACATACTTTACTATTTCAGTGATACACTGGATAAAACTAGGGAACTTGGATGCTGACATCCCTTTAAGAGAGATTTATATCCTTGAAATAAATAACACGCACACACACACACACACACACATCATAATCATCATCATCACTTAACGTCTGTGGCATGGGTTGGATGGTTTGACTGAAAACTGGTAAGCTGGGGAGCTGCACCAGGTTTCAATATGATTTGGCATGGTCATTACAGCTTGAACCACTCCAAGGGTGCTTTTTATGTGCCACCAGCACGAGTGCCAGTTACACGACATAAGCGTTCGAAGAAATTTCAGGTGTGGAAGCGAGGTCTAGTATCAAAGTGCCTTAGAGTTAATATAGCAAAAACCAAAGCCTTAGTAAGTAGGAGTGCAGACAAATCTCAAGTCCCTTCAGGTAGATGGCCCTGCTCGATCTGTAGAAAAGGCATAAGTAGTAACTCCATAACATGCACCTGGTGTAAGCTTTGGACCCATAAGAGGTGCAGCAATATCAGAAGAAAGTTAACAGGGAAAATAGTTTTTGTGTGTGGAAGGTGCACAGATACAATTAACACCAAAAATGTACAGAAAATAAACTCCATCAAATGCCAGAGGGGTAAACTAGGAGTAGTTGATAGCTTCCATCACCTAGGTGACCAAGTCAGTAGTGGAGGTGGATCCTGTGAGAGCATAGCTTTTAGAATAAGAATAGGCTGGACAAAGTTCAGAGAGCTCCTACATCTATTAATAACAAAGGGCCTTTTCCTCAGAGTGAAAGGTAAATTGTAAGACGTTTGTGTGGGATTACCTTAGGTTTCCCATCCATAAAGGGTTTAGCTTTATCACATATCATCAGACCCGAAAAACTTGTTTGGCCTATGACCTCTTAAAAATATGGATGGGAAACCTAAGGTAATCCCATAAACCAGCCTTCCCCATTTTTACTATATATTGCTCTACATCTTAGAGTGTGCTTCTTCTTTCGGAGTTGTGTTCTACAAACCGTATATACATATATATATATATAGAGAGAGAGAGAGAGGGAGGGAAAGGGAAAGAAAGAGATGGGGAGAGGAAGAAGAAGGAAGATGGTTTGGAAGAGAAGGAGGAACAAAGGTATGTAGGTCTTCTGGTGCAAAGCTCTGTGGGAGTTTTTGGTATAAGGCAAAAGATTACTGGTATAAGAGAAGGGATTTCCGGCATGAGAGAAGAGATTTCAAGTACAAGAGAAGGGATTTCTGGTAATGGTGATGGGGGCTGGAAAGGGTAGGTGCAGCGTGAACAAGAAATGGAAGAAATGGTTAGCTTTGCCACATGAAAATCAAAATAGCAGCAAAGGACAATTGTGAAGCAAAGAACGATACAAACACATGAGAATTATGTCAAGTATCTAAAGGGATACGATTCTTGAAGTTATTAGAGAAAGTAACGAATTACTGGTTACAAAGTTATTTTAACTCAAGAGCATTAGCATGTTAGTAATACATGTTAAATGAATGAGAAAATGAGGAGTGGTTAAAAAACAAGAGAAGTTACAAATTTATTGTAACTCAAGAATGTTAGCATGTTAGTAATATATGTTAAATGAATGAAAGAATGATGAATGATTACAAAAAACTCGAGAAGTTTCTTAGCTTAGAGGCTGGACATTTCGCGTTGTGATATGATGGTGTAAAATAGCAGGGCAAGATGAGAAGGTTTGAGAGAAACCATGTGCAAAGGGATTCTTTAAATAATCTACAGCCGGAAGTGGTCAAATAAGTGGTTGGCTTCACCACAAGAAAATCAAAATAACAGCCAAGGACAATAGTGGAATGGAAGAAATGGCTAGCTTTGCCACAAGAAAATCGAATTAGTAGCAAAGGACAATAGTATACATGCTCCAGAAGAATAAAAGAATATATATATATATATATATATATATATATTTGGCTATTCCAGAGCCTGAAGGAGACAGGCTACATTAGGTGCCTGTAAAACTTGAAGTATCATGGAAACTGAATCAAACAGTATTAAATAATCCATGAAACTCCTACTAAATGTGTTGAGTGGCCTTTTCTTTCATTTGTTCACTTGGCATGGCTGTGTCATAAGGAGTTTGCTTCCCAACCACATGGTTCCAGGTTCAGTCCCACTGTGTGACACCTTAGGCAAATGTCTTCTACTATAGCCTTTGATTGACCAAAGCATTGTGAGTGGATTTGGTAGATGGAAACTGGAAGAAGCCTGTCATATATGTATTTATTTATTTGTGTCTGTATTTGCCTCCCCACATCATTTGACAACTGACGCTGGTATGTTTATGCCCCCGTAAATTAGCGGTTCAGCCGAAGAGACCAAGAGAATAAATACTATGCTTAGAAAGAATAAGTCCCGGGGTTGATTTATTCAACTAAAAGGCGGTGCTCCAGCATGGCTGCTGTAAAGTGACTGAAACAAATAAAAGAATATATATATATCTACATATATATACATATATATATATATATATATATATATATATATATATATATATATATATATATATACATATATATATATATATATATATACATATATATATATATATATATACATATATATATATATATATATACATATATATATACATATATATATATATACATATATATATATATATATATATATATATATATATATATATACATATATATATACATATATATATACATATATATATATATATATATATATATACATATATATATATATATACATATATATATACATATATATATATATATACATATATAGATATATATATATATATATATACATATATATATATATATATATACATATATATATATATATATATATATACATATATATATATATATACATATATATATATATATATATACATATATATATATATATATATATATATATAAATGAGAAATTCTGTCTGTTTGTGTGTTGTTCATCTACCAAAATGAAAGTGAATGGTTCAAGGGAAGCTATTATGTATATGTATCTATTATTGAGCACCGTCCAAGCGTGATCATTGCCAGAGCAGCTGTCTGGCTTTCGTGCCAGTGGCACGTAAATAGCACCATTTGAGCGTGATCATTACCAGTATCACCTTACTGGCACTTGTGCCGGTGGCATGTGAAAAAACATTCGAGCCAGGTTGTTGCCAGTGCCACTGGACTGGCTTCTATGCAGGTGGCATGTAAAAAACACCATTTTGAGCATGGTCGTTGCCAGTACCACCTGATTGGGCCTTGTGCCGGTGGCACGTAAAAGCATCCACTACACACTCAGAATGGTTGGCTTTAGGAAGGGCATCCAGCTGTAGAAACTTTGCCAGATCAGATTGGAGCCTGGTGCAGCCATCTGGTTCGCCAGTCCTCAGTCAAATTGTCCAATTCATGCTAGAATGGAAGGCGGATGTTAAACGATGATGATGATGATTATTATTATTATTATTATATTATTATTATAT
>NC_142933.1:57985146-58052646 GCF_046866305.1 Octopus bimaculoides | reverse complement strand
GATGAAGGTCACAGAGAGGGTCATAGCCCATCTCATTAGGGAGAGAGTCTGCTTAGATGAGATGCAGTTCAGTTTTGTGCCGAGTAGAAGCACCACTGATGCCATATTCCTGGTTCAACAACTGCAGGAGAAATACCTAGCTATACTTAGCTTTTGTGGACTTGGAGAAAGCCTTTGACAGGGGCCACCGATCCCTTATCTGGTGGGCGATGCAGAAACTGGAGATTGACAAATGGTTAATAAGGGCTGTACAGGCCCTATACAGAGAGGCCATTAGTAAGGTTAGGATTGGCAATGAGTATAGTGAAGAATTCCAGGCAGAAGTAGGGGTCCACCAAGGTTCTATCCTCAGTCCCCTTTTATTCATCATAGTCCTCCAGGCAATAACAGAGGAATTCAAGACAGGTTGCTCCTCTATGCTGATGACCTGGCCCTCATAGCAGAAACACTACCGGAACTAGAAAAGAAATTTTGGGTGTAGAAGCAAGGTTTAGAATCAAAAGGCCTTAGAGTCAATGTAACAAAGACCAAAGTTCTAGTAAGTAGGAAGGCGAACTCATCACACACCCCATCAGGTAGGTAGCCCTGCTCGATGTGTAGAAAAGGTGTAGATAGAAACTCCATAAGATGTACCCAGTGTAAGCTATGGATACATAAGAGGTGCAGCAACATTAAAGGAAGATTAACCGAGAAGATAACGTTCGTGTGCGGCAGATGCACAGGGACAATAGACTCCACAGATGCTCAGAAAACAGATTCCGTCACACTCCAGAGGGAGAAACTAGAAGTAGTTGGGGTGGATGCTCAGAAAGTGTTACCACTAGAATAAGAATAACCTGGGCAAAGTTTAGAATGCTTCTACCCCTGCTGGTGACAAAGGGTCTCTCGCTCAGAGTGAAAGGTAGATACATGTGTGTGAACTGCCATGCTTCACGGCAGTAAAACATGGGCCGTGACTGTGGAGGACATGCGTAGGCTTGAAAGAAATGAAGCTAGCATGATCCACTGGAGAGACGTTTGCGCTGGTATGGTCATGTACTACGGATGGATGAGGAGAGATGTGTGAAGAAGTGCCACTCCTAAACAGTTGAAGGAATCCGGGGTAGAGGTAGACCCAGGAAGACACGGGATGAGGTGGTCAAGCATGACCTTCAACCATTGGGCCTCCCAGAGGCAATGACGAAAGACCGAGACTCTGGAGATATGCTGTGACTGCAAAGACTTCACAAATAAAGTGAGTTCACGGCGTATCCTACACCAGCTTCACATAACCAGTCCCAGCCCATTCAAGTACCTTGGATTGTAGGGCAACCTGCTGTGCTTGAGGAGACCTTGAGTCAAGTACATCAACATCAAAATAAAAATCAAATGGAAATTGTAGTTGTGATACCCGTGCTGGTGGCATGTAAAAAGCACCATCCGAATGTGGCCGATGCCAGCACCACCTTGACTGGCTTCTGTGCCGGTGGCAAGTAAAAAGCACCAACCGATCGTGGCTGTTGCCAGCCCCCCCGGCCCTTGTGCCAGTGGCACGTAAAAAGCACCCACTACACTCACGAAGTGGTTGGAATAGGGAAGAGCATCCAGCTATAGAAACACTGCAAGATCAGACTGGAGCCTGGTGCAACCTCCTGACTTCCCAGACCCCCAGTCAAACCATCCAACCCATGCTAGCATGGAAAACGGACGTTAAACAACAATGATGATGATGATGATGATATGTATGTATTTGTTATCTGTGTCTGTATTTGTTCCCCTACTATCACTTGACAACTGATCTTGGTGTGTTTGCGGGAAGAGGTAGGCCCAGGAAGACCTGGGCTGAGGTGGTGAGGCAAGACCTTCGTACATTGGGCCTCACCGAGGCGATGACTACTGACCGAGACCTTTGGAAATGTGCTGTGCGTGAGAAGACCCGGCAAGCCAAGTAAGATCGTTGCCAGTGCCCCTGGACTGGTTCTTGTGCGGGTGGCACATGAGATGCACCATTTTGAGCGTGGCCGTTGCCAGTACCGCCTGACTGGCTCCCGTAGGATTTTCGAGCGAGATCGTTGCCAGTGCCCCTGGACTGGCTTGTGCGGGTGGCACATAAAAGACACCATTTCGAGCGTGGCCGTTTTCGTGCGGGTGACACGTAAAAGCACCCACTACACTCTCTGAGTGGTTGGCGTTAGGAAGGGCATCCAGCTGTAGAAACTCTGCCAAATTAGACTGGAGCCTGGTGTTGCCATCCGGTTTCACCAGTCCTCAGTCAAATCGTCCAACCCATGCTAGCATGGAAAGCGGACGTTAAACGATGATGATGATGATGATGATGTAACCTAGCAATTTGGCAAAAAGTGACCAATCGAATAAGTATTAGGCTTTTGTTTGACTAAAGGTGGTGCTCAAGTATGGCTGCAGTCAAATGACTGAAACAAGTAAAAGAATAACTATACATGTATATATGTATGTATATATACATATGTGTACATATATACATATATATGTGTATGTATATATAAATACATATATATATATATATATATATATATATGCAAATATAATATTTATATATATATATGTATTATATATGTGTGTGTGTATATATATATATATATATATGTATATATAGTAAAATTTATATCCCAACAGAATGTGGCAGTCCTATAAAGGATGATGTTACTGTTGTTTTAGCCCAGTGTGTCCATACAGCATTTTCAAGGGAGGTCATAACTCCCATCTCTAGCCTTATGTGATACTCACAGACCTAAATTTCTGGGTTGTTACCAGTCCTCAGTGTGAGAAAACCACAAGCTAGAGATGAAAGCTCTCTCCACTTACAAATATTATATATTCTTTAAGCAACACACAGTTGCTGATCTCTTATAGAGAAAAACAATTTGTTTAAATCTCAGAACAAGAGATATACACTAACAGTACCAAATAGTAAAGTTTATATGCCAACAGAATGTTGCAGTCCTAGGAAAAACGATGTTACTTTACAATTGTTTTTCTCTATAAGAGATCAGTGACTGTGTGTTGCTTAAAGAATGTATAGTATTTGCAAGTGGAGAGAGCTTTTGCTGCTAGCTCGTGGTTTTCTCACACTGAGGACAGAAACCTAGGTCTGTGAGTTTCACGTAAGGCTAGAGATGGGAGCAATAAACTTCCTTGCAAATGCTATACACACACAGACTGTGTATCAATGGCCAGCTGGAAAAGATGTTTTCCTGGGACTAAAACAACAGTAACATCATCCTTTATAGGACTGTCACATTCTGTTGGCATATAAACTTTATTATTCGGTACTGTAACTGTATATCTCTCACTCAGAGATTTCAAACAAGTTGTTTTTTTCACTATGTGTGTGCATATATATATATATATATATATATATATATATATATATATATATATATATATATATATATATATAAATTTAAGTCACAATATTTGGATTCAACTAATCCGATGGTACTCATAAAAAAAGCTCCTCAATATATCATCATCATCATCATCATTCTACAAAACATACAATACATACTACAATACAAAAGAAAACATAAGGAGTGTATAAAATTATAAATAATGAGGAATATGCTACGATAAAATTTATTCTACTGGAAATTCTTATCTGACAATTGTTCCACAGATTAATAAACATGTATTGATAATTTATTTTATATTTATAAGTAATAAATTACTAAGACGTATGCATTAATATATATACAATCTTTAACTTAATGTAAGTACTAAGCTAGCTCTTCAGGTTAAAAGAAATTCATGTGTCTTCTACTATAGCCTCAAGCTCACTAATGCCTTGTGAGTGGATTTGGTTGACGGAAACTGAAAGAAGTCCATCGTGTGTGTGTGTGTGTCTTTGTGTTTGTCCCCACCACCGCTTGACAACCGATAGAGTAAGTACCAGGCTTAAAAAGACTACTGGAGTCGATTAGTTCGACTAAAATTCCTCAAGGCGGTGCTCCAGCAAGGCCGCAGTCTAATGACTGAAACAAATAAAGGGTATAAGACATAATAAATGTCGCTGTAATCGTAATCTACATAATCTGAAAAGTATTTCAGGTGGAAATTTTCTTTAAAAAATACCCATTTTTCTGATAGCTATGAGAAAACAATGCTGATTCGTGTGAAATTTTCGAAACTCCTCTCCTCACCCTGGGGGGAAAAATTTACAACAAATATCGATATAATTGAAATCTATACCATCTGAAGCGTATTTATAGAAAATTTCATTAAAAAATACTGTTTTTTTTAATGGAAGTTATGAGGAAACGAAATTGGGGTTGGGGGTACACTTGTGTAGGTATTCCGATATGTGTGTGTGTAATACATCTATGTATAGGCGTACGTGTACATAATGTTGTCAATAAGTAGGAAGGGAGACAAGTCAACCAAAAAACACGTACACCAACTCATACACGCAAGCACATACACATGACATACCGAAGTCTAATTATGTGGGAGGAAAGAAGGCCCATCCAAGAAATACAGGTATACTTAGTATACATAAAGTCAGTTATAGCAAGTAGAAAGACCCTGAACTGTAGAAGTCAGCATTTGTTTCTTGATAATCCCAACAGAAAAACATTAAATCAATGACTTCTCTTTCGAGTCAAGGGAGTTTATACGTGGTTGCTCGAGCTGCTGGAAATAGCAGCCAAATCGCCCACAAAAACGCTACCACCTTGCATAAAAAGGACACATTGGCTAATACAATTCTGTATATTAAAGAAAGACAGGGTTAGTATATTTTTGATCATGCGTCTACTTGATCAACTCTGACCCGGGGCCAAACAATAATTATTGTAATTTTAGAATTTATTAAAGATTTCTACATTTTAAGGAGAGACTGTATTTAATTTGTAACATGTTTTAGAGTTTTCCAATATGGTTTACTATATTTATGGGATTATATGTAAGTTTTATTTTCGCGGATTTACCAGATTTTCTCGTGGGATCTTATACGTTTCGGTTATAAGGACTTTGTCATTTTTTTTTTATCCCGAGAAGAGGATTCCTGCAACCTTGTTTTAAAAAAAATACATGTATATTTTATAAAGATTTAGTACTTACTCTTTTTGTAAACAAAGAAACGTTGGTGAAAAATAGTTTTGTGGCCGGCGTATAAACAGGAGCTGAGACCCCAGGTTAACACGAATTGAGTGTTCTGTGTTGTGCAGGTATGTATGTTCACCTGCGAGTATGTGTATTTCTGTATCTGTCCTGTCTATCTGTCTCCCTACAGATTGTATAGTGGATAAGAAAATGGTGGTGGAGAGGTAAAACTGGCTTTCTTCCGTAGTGGACTTGACAGCAGCAAAAATGAGAGGGGGATATCGTAGTCAAAGTATTTCAATACAATCATGCAGTCACATACATAAACACACACATGTTAACGATTTTAAACGCGCACACAATGGCAAAAAATTTACGCTGAAACCCTCCACTCCATACGTAATTACCTTTATGTTAACTTCCCTACATAATTATTTACATGTGTAAATGCGAAAGAAAATTTCAAAAGCCAAAAATAAATTCTCTCCTACTATACTTTAAATATAATAGAATATTTTATATATATAGGTGCAGGAGTGGCTGTGTAGTAAGTAGCTTGCTTACCAACCACATGGTTCCGGGTTTAGTCCCACTGCGTGGTACCTTGGACAAGTGTCTGTACTATAGCCTCAGGTCAACCAAAACCTTGTGAGTGGATTTGGTAGACGGAAACTGAAAGAAGCCAGTGTGTGTCTTCCCCCCCCCCTATCGCTTGACAACCGTTTACGTCCCTGTAACTAGCTGTTCGGCAAAAGAAAACGATAGAATAAGTACTCGGCTTACAAAGAATAAGTCCTGGGGTTGATTTGCTCGACTAAAGACGGTGCTCCAGTATGGCCGCAGTCAAATGACTGAAACAAGTAAAAGAAATAAAAGAATATGGATACTTAGAAATGTGATCCAACACACAACACATAATAATATATGTGTCTAGTAGAGATGAATATGAATATATGTAGAGAGGGAGAGATTTCTATACATATACTTTTACCCTTTAATCATTTGTTATTAACGGGGACAAAGCCCAGATTTAAAACACTGGATGATGATGATTATTATATGTGTTATAAATGAGAAAGAGAGTAGCTGCAGGTGTAGGTGTGTAGTTAAGAAATTTGCTTCCCCACCAGTTTCAGTTTCAGGTTCGTTCCACTGCATGGCAAATCTCTTCTACTATAGTCATGGGCTGACCAAAGCCTTGTGAATGGGTTTAGTAGAGAGAACGGGTTATTAGTATTACTATGCCTAAGCAAAATATAAATATGTATATTCTCTTTTTCTTTTTAATTTACAGTAAATTTTGAACAGCCATCTACATGGTAGTGAAGTTGTGAAGAAAAGCATCTTATTTAACCATCATCATTTAAATCTTAAGAAGGTCTTGCAGATTTCTGTAATCCCAGATATCATGATTATTTCTAGTGTATGAATGAATTAAGGATTTATGTTCTCTCCTTCAGAACCTAAGTTCAGCCATACTTTGCTCCAGATGGGTTGGCATGTATCCTATTACTTCAATAATAATAAGTATGAAGCTGAAAATGTATCTTGGGATTTGCAAACTCCTTATAAATGGCCCACAGGTGTCCTCTTTCATTGGTGCCCAAAGGACAACTGATTTCCACAACAGAACATACCTTTTCCTTGTGGTTCCACACAACGATATTTGGTTGGTTATGTCTTAACTTGGCAACCGTTTTAATTTTTGAGTTCCACAAACAGTCTTTTGACCCATCAGTCTGTAGGTGTTTTTGTTATCCTGTCCCTGCTGGCCACTGCATTATGTCTAGAAGACATTCTCTCACAGTTGGCAATAATATGGTTAATATCTTCAGTCATGGTCTTATGTATGTGTCTGTGTATGAATGAATGAATGACTCAGTGCTCTACTTCCTGTTTGCAGATGAGTGCACACTCAATTCCACCACAGAGGCTCAAATGCAAGAGAGCATGAACTGATTTTCCACTGTTTACAATAACTTTGGCCTTACAATCAGTACTCAGAAGACAGAGGCTGTGTGTCAATCTGCAAGGTGGACAGAAAAGTGCTTCATGGATGAACTCAGAGCCTTACTGAAGTGCTTTGAGATTAACCCCCCCCCCCCCCGATAACTGGGAAAGGCAAACACAGGACCACCCTGCCTGGTAAAGCTGCACTAGCAGAGGTGCCACCTCCTATGAACAGAACAGGATAGCAGGAGCACAAAGAAAACATGGGCTGCACAAAAGTCCAGAGCAAACTTCTTGCCTTCAGTCTCAGCAGACCACCAGTGCCCAACCTGTGGCAGAGCCTTCTGAGGATGCATTAGAGCAATCAGCCACAGCTAGACACACCATGTAATATCCTTGGTCATAATCAACAGCAGATAAACATTATTATTATTATTGTAAGATACAGAACAGCCTGGCCAGTAACATATTTTTCTGCAATAAATGGATAATTTATCCTGATCACGCTATTTATAGCATTATCACGCGTTTGGGAAATAAATTTATTTCTGTATCTTACAATATATCTCAACGCTTCTAAAAAAAAAAAAAGAAAGAACAAACTTTGTTTACTTTCATCGTAAAGTTATTATTATTATTATTATTATTATTATTATTATTATTATTATTATTATTATTATTATTATTATTATTATTATTATTATTATTATTGTTGTTGTTATTATTATAAAGGTGGCAAGCTGGCAGAAGCATTAACACACCAGATGAAATGTTTAGCAGTATTTTGCCCATCACTACGTTCTGAGTTCAAATTCCGCCAAGGTTGACTTTACCTTTCATCCTTTCAGGGTCAATAAAATAAGTACCAGTTGAACACTGGGGTCGCTGTAATCGACTCATCCCTTCCCCCAAACTGGCTGCCCTTGTGGCAAAGTTTGAAACCATTATTATTATCATCATCATCATCATCATTGAGTGAGAGAGCAGCACATGCCATCAAAGTGACACTGGGATACAAATATATGAAGCCTGATAAATCCATCATTACCCATCTGTTACGAGTACACCAGGCACATGCATCACAGCCATATGTGCGTGACATAATGAAATCATATCAAGATAAACAACCCACGACCTGGCAGGTGGGGCCCAGTTATTATTATTATTATTATTATTATTATTATTATTTTATGTTTGACTTTTGTTTTGCATTTGTACAAGTTGGATCCAAGTCTCACCCAGAGACCTCAAGAGACAACAAGTTAGAAGTTCATGTAGGTGTTATGCCTAGGGTACCATATATTTGGATTTGTACAGTTTTGTTCTAGTGAATATTTAAGAAACCATAAGAAAATTATGTTTGCTTTAAAATTTGAGATCACATAGACAGTATTTTACGTAGGATATGGGCAGTTCCCATGAGCACTATCTTTTGAACTTCAGCCATTTTGGGGTTTCCTGGTATCTGAGCTAGGTAGTAATCAGCCCGTTTCGCTGTCATTCCCAGGGCACCTATGACAATAGGTATTGTTTTCGTCTTCAGATTCCACATTTTGCTAATTTCTATTTCAAGATCTTTATATTTGCTCAGTTTTTGGTAGGTCTTGACAGATACGTTTATATCAATTGGGACAGTCATATCAATGAGGAGGCATGATTTTTGTCTGAAGTCTTTCAGTATGATGTCTGGCCTATTTGCGTCTATCTTTCTGTCAGTTTGAATGGTGAAGTTCCAGAGGAGTGCAATGTGATCATTTTCAAGTACTGGGGGTGGTTTGTGTTCCCACCAGTTTTTATCATGGGGCAAGTCCAGGTTTTTGCATATTACCCAGTGAATATATTGTGCAGCTCTATCATGCCTGTTGAGATACTCTGTAGGTGCAAGCAGACTGCACATGGAGACAACATGATCGATGGTCTCATTTTGTTGTTGGCATATACGACATAATGGGGAGCTGCCGTTCTTTAATATGTTGGCCTGGTAGTTCTTTGTAGGTAGGCATTGATCTTGGGCTGCTATGATAAACCCCTCTGTTTCTGATTTCAAGCCAGAGGCCATTAATCATTGGTGAGTAAGGGCTTTGTCAATATCTGCATTATTCGCTCTCTTTGGGTATTTGCCATTGAGAGGTTTTCCATGCCATTTTTCAGTCATAATAGCTAAGGCAGCAATTTTAGCACGGGTTTTCAAGCGCTTAGCTTTTTCTGCAGGTGTTTCTAGTTCGTCTAATTCTTGAATTTGTTGCAATTGGAATTCACTTAGATATTCCTTTGCCTGTTTTGTTACTGAGTAAGATGCTTTCTTGCTTTCATATTTTAAGACAAGTTTTAGCATCCAGTCCTCAGAGTTTTTCAGATAGGTGTCAAGGCCAATTGTGGCTACTTTCATTGATAATGCCAGCTGTAGAAGTCCTCGGCCTCCTTCTTTTCTTGGCAGATAAAGACGTTCTTTATCTGCCTTAGGGTGGTGCATTCTATGCATTGTCAACAGTTTTCGTATTTTTCTGTCAACATTACATATTTCTGTAATTGACCAGTTAACGATGTTGAAACTGTAAGTCACGACTGGTATGGCTAGAGCATTGATCGCTTCGATCCTGTTTCTCGCGTTCAGCTCTGTCTTCAGTATTGCTCTCACCCTGCGATAACATTCTCTTCTGATCCTTTCCCTCATCACTGAGTGCTTGATATTGTCCCCTTCAATTACCCCTAGGTATTTGTAGCTCTCCGCTGGTTCTAACTCTTTTATGACATTTTGCTGGTCAAGGTTCACATTAGATGTATTTGTCATTTTTCCTTTGATAAAGGTAGCTTTTGCACATTTATCAAGGCCAAATTGCATCCTGATGTCATCACTGAATTGTTTAACAATCGCTAGTAGGCCTTTGAGTTGTTGGTCATTTTTTGCAAAGAGCTTTAAATCATCCATGTAAATGAGATGATTTATATTTTTATCAAATATTTTATAACCATACTGTGCATCATTGAGCAATTTTGAGAGCGGTATTAGGGCTAGACAGAAGAGGAGTGGTGATAGTGAGTCACCCTGGAAAATGCCACATGAAATTCTTCTTCTTCTTCTTCTTCTTTTTCTTCTTCTTCTTCTTATTATTATTATTATTTTATGTTTGACTTTTGTTTTGCATTTGTACAAGTTGGATCCAAGTCTCACCCAGAGACCTCAAGAGACAACAAGTTAGAAGTTCATGTAGGTGTTATGCCTAGGGTACCATATATTTGGATTTGTACAGTTTTGTTCAAGTGAATGTTTAAGAAACCATAAGAAAATTATGTTTGCTTTAAAATTTGAGATCACATAGACAGTATTTTACGTAGGATATGGGCAGTTCCCATGAGCACTATCTTTTGGACTTCAGCCATTTTGGGGTTTCCTGGTATCTGAGCTAGGTAGTAATCAGCCCGTTTCGCTGTCATTCCCAGGGCACCTATGACAATAGGTATTGTTTTCGTCTTCAGATTCCACATTTTGCTAATTTCTATTTCAAGATCTTTATATTTGCTCAGTTTTTGGTAGGTCTTGACAGATACGTTTATATCAATTGGGACAGTCATATCAATGAGGAGGCATGATTTTTGTCTGAAGTCTTTCAGTATGATGTCTGGCCTATTTGCGTCTATCTTTCTGTCAGTTTGAATGGTGAAGTTCCAGAGGAGTGCAATGTGATCATTTTCAAGTACTGGGGGTGGTTTGTGTTCCCACCAGTTTTTATCATGGGGCAAGTCCAGGTTTTTGCATATTACCCAGTGAATATATTGTGCAGCTCTATCATGCCTGTTGAGATACTCTGTAGGCGCAAGCAGACTGCACATGGAGACAACATGATCGATGGTCTCATTTTGTTGTTGGCATATACAACATAATGGGGAGCTGCCGTTCTTTAATATGTTGGCCTGGTAGTTCTTTGTAGGTAGGCATTGATCTTGGGCTGCTATGATAAACCCCTCTGTTTCTGATGTCAATCCAGAGGCCATTAACCATTGGTGGGTAAGGGCTTTGTCAATATCTGCATTATTCGCTCTCTTTGGGTATTTGCCATTGAGAGGTTTTCCATGCCATTTTTCAGTCATAATAGCTAAGGCAGCAATTTTAGCACGGGTTTTCAAGCGCTTAGCTTTTTCTGTAGGTGTTTCTAGTTCGTCTAATTCTTGAATTTGTTGCAATTGGAATTCACTTAGATATTCCTTTGCCTGTTTTGTTACTGAGTAAGATGCTTTCTTGCTTTCATATTTTAAGACAAGTTTTAGCATCCAGTCCTCAGAGTTTTTCATATAGGTGTCTAGGCCAATTGTGGCTACCTTCATTGATAATGCCAGCTGTAGTAGTCCTCGACCTCCCTCTTTTCTTGGCAGATAAAGACGTTCTATATCTGCCTTAGGGTGGTGCATTCTATGCATTGTCAACAGTTTTCGTATTTTTCTGTCAACATTACATATTTCAGTAATTGACCAGTTAACGATGTTGAAACTGTAAGTCACGACTGGTATGGCTAGAGCATTGATCGCTTCGATCCTGTTTCTCGCGTTCAGCTCTGTCTTCAGTATTGCTCTCACCCTGCGATAACATTCTCTTCTGATCCTTTCCCTCATCACTGAGTGCTTGATATTGTCCCCTTCAATTACCCCTAGGTATTTGTAGCTCTCCGCTGGTTCTAACTCTTTTATGACATTTTGCTGGTCAAGGTTCACATTAGATGTATTTGTCATTTTTCCTTTGATAAAGATAGCTTTTGGACATTTATCAAGGCCAAATTGCATCCTGATGTCATCACTGAATTGTTTAACAATCGCTAGTAGGCCTTTGAGTTGTTGGTCATTTTTTGCAAAGAGCTTTAAATCATCCATGTAAATGAGATGATTTATATTTTTATCAAATATTTTATAACCATACTGTGCATCATTGAGCAATTTTGAGAGCGGTATTAGGGCTAGACAGAAGAGGAGTGGTGATAGTGAGTCACCCTGGAAAATGCCACATGAAATTCTTACATCTCCAGCATTTAGAGATTCATTGTCATTGTTCAACATCAGTGTGGTTCTCCATGATCTCATACTTACAGATAAAAAGTTTCGCAGAGTAGGAGCTATTTTATACATTTCCAGACATTTCCTAATCCAGCTATGTGGTAGGCTATCAAAGGCCTTTTTATAGTCTATCCAGGCGATTGACAAGTTTTTGTGTCGCTTGTGACAATCTTCTAAGATCATCTTATTGATGAGTAGCTGATCTTTACAACCATAAGATCCACGTTTACATCCCTTTTGCTCATTAGGGAATATGCTACTTTCTATTAAAAAACTATAGGTGTACTCGGTTAGGACAGATGTTAGCGTCTTATACATTGTTGTTAAGCAGGTTATGGGGCGATAATTTTTTGGTTCGTTTGTTTCCTCATTTTTTGGAAGCAGGAATGTTAAACCATTAACTAGCCAAGAGGGCATCAAACTAGGATTTTGCAAAACATCGTTGTAAAGTTTTGTTAGCAGTTCATGGCTTTCTGGGAAGGCATTCAACCAGAAGTTAGGAATTTTATCCTTTCCTGGAGACTTCCATTTGCTTGACCTCCTGAGAGCAGATCTTATATCTTCTACCCTGACCCCCTCCCACTTTTGCTCCTCTAAGGAGTCTAGGTCTGTAGCTATTCTATCAATCCAAGGGGCCTTTTCATTGTGTGTTTTATCTTCTGCCCAGATTTTATTCCAAAATTCTTGCACTTCTTCTTTTGATGGGACAGACTTTATTGTTACTGGTGTTTTCCCTATCTTCCTGTAGAAATTTTTGGGGTTATTTTTGAACATGTTATTATCTCGGAAGAATTTAACACGCTTTTCATACCTTGCTATGCGGGCAGCTTTAGCACATACCTTTTGCTTGATGGTTTCTATGGTGGCATCAATGTCAACTATGGTTTTCATGTTATATTTTTTCTTTAGTTTTTGGGTCTTTGTAGGTTTGATACTCTTGTCAAATTTAAGGTTTTTCAAACATTCTATGTCAGATCTAAGCAGCTTAATTTGGTGTTGAATGCGTTCTTGCCAAGAAGGCTTTTTGTGGGAGTGTTGTCTTTTTCTAATCTTTTCACCACATAGAATCGTTGAGATTCTTGCGGATGCATAGTACAGGTGGTTGAGATCTGTAATATCAACATCATTAGCTGAAATTATATCCTTAAGTGCAAGGCGGATTTTACCAATTATTTTCAGGTTTTGGTTAGAATTGCGAATTTTGGGGAGAGTGTCGCGTTCATTCATACTAGTTTCTTTAATTTTCAGCCATTCAATCATGATTTGATTTTTTAGATCATGTAGTTCTGTTGCGTCGATTTCTGTATGACTTCCTTCATCTATTTGATTTTCACCTGCCTTAGTGTTTATGGTTGGTTCAGAGAGTATTTTATTTTGCCTATCAGTTACCTTAACTCTTTCAATTATTACTGTATTTTCATCAGCCTTGGGCTGGTTTATAATTATTTCCTCTGTAGTATCTTCTTTAGCTGCAGTTTCATTCTTTTTATCCTTTACTGCTTGCTTAATTTGGTCAATCTCTACTTCAGTTAGTAATTTTTTTTTTATAATGTTTCTTCTGACGTTGGCAAGTTTATTACTGTCTATGTAGGGTCTTACTGCAAGGTGTTTCTGTCTCCAGTTTAAGTAGGTTTGTACAGTATTAGATTTATCTGTAGGGAAATATATGGCACGGTAGAAGGCTCTAAGAACTTCTTTATTATCTTCCCTAGACCATTTTTCATTCTTTTTCTTTTGGTTATTTGATGACGAGCATGGATGGCCATCTGTTGGAATATTCCGGTTGTGGGGTACTTCCAGCTCCTGTGTGTCGGGAAGATTTGAACCAGTAGCAGATTTCTCGTCTCGGATCTGGTTCATTATCCGAGTAAGTGGTCCTTTATAATCCGGTCTATGACCATTGCGGTTTATATTTTGTTTTATTAACAGTGAGGCATAACAAGCTTCGACGTTGACGCTAGGGGACGGATCTGTCTGTTTAGGGTAAGTTTTTTGAGACAACACCGTCTCCGAGCTTTCGTGACGTAGCTTCTTAAGGCTGGCAGATCTATTTCGAGTGAGTGGCCCTTTGTGATTCGGTCGATAACCACTCTGGTTTGTGATCTGCCTTGTTATCATTGAGGCATGACGAGCTTTGGCGTTGACATTCGGGGACGGATTTGTCTGTTTAGGGTCAGTTTTTTGAGACAACACCGTCACCGAGTTCTCAGCATGTAAACATTGCTCGTAGCGTAGTTTTTTAAGGCTAGCAGATCGGTATTCATCTGTATTTTTTTTGTTGATAGATTTATCTCCAGGCATAGTGTATTTTTGTGTGTGTGTGGCGTTTTAAACTTATGAATGGTTCACTGTCTGTATTTGTTCACAAAATGAAAATAAACAAAGAAGAAAGAAAAAAAGTTTTGGTTTTGCTTCGTTTGTGATATGTGTTTTCGTATCCGTAAGTGTGTCCTGTGATTTTTACGTAGTTCTGTAAACATTAAGATGCATGTGTAGTTCTATGGGTATCAAAACGTATATATCATTGTGTACACGTTCAAGTGTATGCGTAATTATTCAATATATGTACTTACTATTTTGTTCCATTTCTTTTTTTTTATATAGTTTGTAAACTTTCCGGTGATGGTTTTGCGTGTGTGATCGCACGTGTTTCATTGAGACATCGTGCATAGGAGGTCCTGTGCTTTGTATTGCAGTGAAATTTCATTTTTTAAGAATAAAAAATATTCTTAAAAAAATTATCTTCGTTAAAAGACCGCTTCCTTCAAATCTTCCACCGGTTCTTTTGGCTAATTCCATCGATGTTATTGGATTAGATATGTTTTTTGTATAGGGAGCCCGGTGTAGCACATCCATGTTCTTCTTCTTCTTCTTATTATTATTATTATCATCATTATTATTATTATTATTACTACTATTACTACTAAGTTGGGGAGTTGGCAAAATCATTACCAGTATTTCACCTGTCGCTACATTCTGAGTTCAAATTCCGCCAAGGTCTTCTTTGCATTTCATCTTTACAAATTATTGATTCCTGGTAATAAATTATAAACTAATGGAAATCTATATATTATATCATCTCTAGAAATTTTAGTAAATAAACACAAATATACAATTTTATTATTAGTGGTAAATTATACATTAATATACCCTGTCTTTAAACCTAATATTATATTATAATACCCGATCATACTGAAATTTATAATTTATTTAAACCAGAAAAATATGTCTAAGAAAATGGCTACATCTGAAAGCATTGTATGTGAGTTTATTTATTAACTTACCCTTAGAGAATAATATAAAAAATAATTCTAGATTACACAGCGAGCAATATCTCTTACCTTTGTCATAAGGGAAAGATTTTCCAATAATTGACCATTCTAACGAATATTGCTTGTTTTGTTTAGAATTTATTACCAGGATTGTTTAGATTGTTTAGAATTACCATTAGTTTAGAATTTATTACCAGGAATCAATAATTTGTAATACTTGATTGTTTATAGTTAATAATATTATGAGGGTTTTCTCCCTTAGATGGACTTTTATTTAAGGAGGAATTTGAATATGAATCAGACTTAGAGATTATATTTTTGGTGTTTACTTTTCACTTTTTACCCTGAGGATGTGTAAGGTAATTTACTTATTTAACTTGAATTGACAGTTAAATATAACCTTATACAGAAATGTTGACATAGGTAATAAACTTCAATAATAATGGATATTAGCGTCAAAACTCTCATTTAAATTTTTGATATATATATGTATATACATATATATAAGAGACAAAGTGTACGTACACCGCTATATATATATATATATATATATATATATATATATATACTCTTTTACTCTTTTACTTGTTTCAGTCATTTGACTGTGGCCATGCTGGAGCACCGCCTTTAGTCGAGCAAATCGACCCCAGGACTTATTCTTTGTAAGTTTAGTACTTATTCCATCGGTCTCTTTTTGCCGATCCGCTAAGTTACGGGGACGTAAACACACCACCATCGGTTGTCAAGCGATGTTGGGGGGACAAATACAGACACACAAACATATACACACACATACATATACATACATATATACGACGGGCTTCTTTCAGTTTCCGTCTACCAAATCCACTCATAAGGCTTTGGTCAGCCCGAGGCTATAGTAGAAGACACTTGCCCAAGGTGCCACGCTGTGAGACTGAACCCCGAACCATGCGGTTGGTAAGCAAGCTACTTACCACACAGCCACTCCTACGCCTATATATAAATAATACAAAATGGGACAAGAACGCAAAACATCCAGACAGTTAGGTGATACAAGAAAGGGACAACCAAACATCTAGATAGATGATACAAAGAAAACAAAGACAGGTCATTCAGAGTTTTTTTTCATCAGTCGAGATCCAGATTATCTTTGCAATTTCGGCTGGTTATACTCGATATTGCTCCAATCTGGCCAGCCCCAAAGAAAAACTAAGCTAAGAGCATTAGATTCCTTGGAAGAAAGCAGCGAATGTATACAAAAACAAGGACGGAAAACAAACGAATAATGTTACACAAATACAATAAAAATAATAACAGGACATAACAAAAGGTGTCTTTCAACTAAGGACAAATTGAATTAAGCTGGCGTGTGTGGAAATAAAGCCTTACAGCAGGGATACGGCATTTCACAGGCACAGGGAGGAATATCGATGTTGCATGCACAATGGCCAAACCAAGAAAGAAAGGTCAGGCTTGGCCAAACACCGGTCACATGGGGAGAGAAGAGAGAGAGGTAGAGGCAGAGGGACAAAACATTAAAGGAGAGGCGAGAAAAAATGACAGGAACACAGTGAAGTGAAAAGTGGAGGGAAAGTGAGCAAGAAGAGAAGGCAAGGAAATGTGAGCGAGGGGAACGAAGAATGGAATGAACAAATAAGGGTGAAAGGGCTGACAGACAGAAATAGTTGTACAAGATTTAGAAAAATGTATACTTACATATAAGAGACAAAGTGTATGTACGCCACTATATATATATATATATAAATAATACAAAATGGGACATGAACACAAAACATCCAGACAGTTAGGTGATTACAAGAAAGGGACAACAAAACATCCAGATAGATGATACAAAGAAAACAAGGACAGGTCATTCAGAGTTTTCTTTCATCAGTCGAGATCCAGATTATTTTTGCAATTTCGGCTGGTTATATTCAATATTGCTCCAATCTGGCCAACCCCAAGGAGAAACTAAGCTAAGAGCATTAGATTCCTTGGAAGAAAGTAGCAAATGTATACAAAAACAAGGACAGAAAAAAAAACGAATAATGTTACACAAATACAATAAAAATAATAACAGGACATAACATAAGGTGTCTTTTGACTAAGGATGAATTAAATTAAGCTGGCATGTGTGGAAATAAAGCGTTATGGCAGGGATACAACATTGCACAGGTACAGGGAGGAATATCGATGTGCACATACAATAGCCAGCCAAGAAAGAACGGTCAGGCTTGGCCGAACGCTGGTCACATGGGAAGAGAAGAGAGAAAGGTAGGGGCAAAGGGACAAAAGAATAAAGGAAGGGCGAGAAAAAATGACAGGGACACAGTGAAGTGGAAAGTGGAGGGAAAGTGAGCAATAAGAGAAGGTAAGGAAATGTGAGCAAGGGGATCGAAGAGTGGAATAAACAAATAAGGGTGAAAGGACTGATAGACAGAAATAGTCATACAAGATTTAGAAAAATGTATACTTACATATAAGAAAAAAGTGTACATAGACGGCTATATATATATATATATATATATATATATATATATACATGGGTTGGACAAAATGATGGAAATACCTAGCATCATAGCCTCATAGTTTTGAAATATCTATAAAACCGTCAAAAGCTTGTTTACTTTTATGTTTTTTTTTATTTATTATTAGCGTTGTTTAATATGTTTTGCTAAAATTGCTGTTTCTTTTCAGATGTCATCAGAAAAAGGTAATTAAAATTCATTAAAATGACAGATCTATTGGACTTTCAAAGAGGTCAAATTGTTGGTACTCGTATGGCAGGTGCTAGCATAACGAAAACAGCCAAAATGTTTAGTGTATCAAAAAGTACTCTCTCGAAAGTAATGACAGCCTTTAAGAAAGAGGGAAAAACCTCCTCATCAAAACAAAATTCTGGAAAAAAACCAAAACTTTCAGATAAGAACCATCGGACTCTTGCGCAAATTGTTAGAAAGGATCACAAAAGTACAGCTCCCAAAATTACTGCAGAACTTAATGACCACCTCAAGAATCCAGTTTCCACAATAACTGTTTGCCGAGAGCTGCACAAAGCCTGATTTCATGGGAAGGCTGCAATCAGAAAACCACTGCTTTCAAAAACAAACGTTGCAAAGCGTTTCGAGTGGAGTAAAAACCCACAGAATTGGTCCCTAGAGCAGTGGAAGAATGTTATTTTCTCGGGTGAGTCATCCTTTACCTTATTTTCAACCACCGGCCAAGTATCCGTGTGGAGACAGCCAAAAGAAGCATTTGACCCAGACTGCCTTCTTCCAACTGTTAAACATGGAGGAGGATCTGTGATGATCTGGTGGTGTTATATCTTGGAAATCCACTGGCCCAATCGTTTCCCTTCATGGCAGAATTAATAGTCAAGACTAATTAAGCATTTTATCTAATCAAATTCATCCTATGTTTGGGGAACTGTTTCCAGTGGGAAATGCAATCTTTCAGGATGATAATGCACCAATTCACACAGCTAAATTTGTTACTGAATGGTGTGAGGAACATTCTTGTGAAGTTAGGTAGAAACTCTATAAGATGTACCCAGTGCAAGCTATGGACACATAAGAGGTGCAACAATATCAAAGGCACGTTAACTAGGAAGTTAGTTTTTGTATGTGGCAGATGTTCAGGTGCAATAAACACTGAAAATATGCAGAAAACAACTTCTGTCTCATTCCAGGGAGAAAAACTAGAGGTAGTTGATAGCTTCCGCTATCTGGGTGAACAAGTTAGTAGTGGGGGTGGGTGCGCTGAAAGTGTAGCTGCTAGAATAAGAATAGCCTGGGCAAAGTTCAGAGAGCTCTTACCTCTGCTGGCGACAAAGGGTCTCTCGCTCAGAGTAAAAGGCAGACTGTATGACGCATGTATACGAACAGCCATGCTACATGGCAATGAAACATGGGCCTTGACTGGTGAGGACATGCGTAAGCTCGCAAGGAATGAAGCCAGTATGCTCTGATGAATGAGTAATGTCAGTGTGCATACCTGACAGAGTGTAAGTATCTTGAGAGAAAAGTTGAACCTAAGAAGCATCAGTTATGGTGTGCAAGAGAGACGATTGCGCTGATATGGACATGTGGCAAGAATGGATGAGGATAGCTGTGTGAAAAAGTGCCACACCTTAGCGATTGAGGGAACCCATGGAAGAGGCAGGTCCAGGAAGACCTGGGATGAGGTGGTGAAGCATGACCTCCGAACTTTAGGCTTCACCAAGGCAATGACTTCTGACCGAGACCTTTGGAAATATGCTGTGCGTGAGAAGACCCAGCAAGCCAAGTGAGACCAAAATCCAAGGCCTCTGCCAGGGATGTAGCCAGCCCACTTATGCGTAACATTCCTTCTTTGGACACTAAACTCCGCTTGCGAAGACCTGTTGAGGCAAGTAAAATCGAAATCGAACTAAATTTGTAGACTGGCACCCATGCCAACGTCTTCATTGAGCACTAAACTCGGCTTGCGAAGACCTGTTGGGGCAAGCAAAAGCGAAATCGTGATGGCACCAGTACCAGTAAATCACTAAGAGCAGAGCACTGTCCGAGCATGATCATTGCCAGAGCGCCAGCCGTCTGGCTTTCATGCCGGTGGCACATAAATAGCACCATATGAGCATGAACATTATCAACGTCACCTCCCTGGCACTTGTGCCAGTGGCACATGAAAAGACATTCGAGCGAGTTCTTTGCCAGTACCGCTGGACTGGCTCCTGTGCAGGTGGCACGTAAAATACACCATTTCGAGCGTGGCCGTTGCCAGTACCTCCTGACTGGCATTCGTGCCGATGGCACATAAAAGCAACCACTACACTTTCTGAGTGGTTGGCGTTAGGAAGGGTATCCAGCTGTAGAAACTCTGCCAAATCAGATTGGAGCCTGGTGTATCCATCTGGTTCACCTGTCTTCAGTCAAATCGTCCAGCCCATGCTAGCATGGAAAGCGGACATTAAACGATGATGATGATGATGATGATGATTTATGGTGCGTTTTATGGTGCGTTTTAGAAAATCAAGTCATCACTACAAGAACTGGAGACTGTTTTAGGTGAAGAATGGACAAAAATTCCTTTGCACGAGTCCATACCTCATAGAATTCAAGCTGTAATTACTGCCAAAGGCGGTCCTACCACATATTAAAATAAATTTGTTTGTTTGAAATTTTAAGGTGTTTCCATTATTTTGTCCAACCCCTCGTGTCCTTGCCCCCTAGTGGCTTCCCTCTCCTCTCACATCCACCACACTGACCATGCTCTTCATTTTTTCAACTCTTTCTCCTTCCCTCCTGGCCCCTCTAAACTCCTCTTCACTCTTGATATCAAGAGCCTATATAGGGTGATTTCACACCACGAGGGGCTTCTTACCCTCAAACACTACCCAGACCTTCGACCTAACCCCCAACCCAACACGTCCATACTTCGTCTTCTGGCTGAACTTGTTCTCTCCCTTAACTGCTTCTCATTTGCAGGTGAGTTTTATCAACAGATCTCAGGAGTAGCCTGCCGTTACCCATCTTCCATTTCCCTTCACCTACTACTCCTCCAATGCACCATTCTCCGAGCCTTCTGGCGACTCTGGTCCGACCCCTCCACTTCACACATCTTCCCCAACCTACCCTTCCCCTCCTTCAAATTAACTCACAACCTACATGACCTTCTGGTCCACAGTTTCTTCCCTAACCCCACCTCCCAACCCAGCTCGTTCCCCTGTTCCCGCCCATGCTGCCATACTGGCCCCTATCTCTCCAACACCACCCTCCTCACAGGTACCCATCATCATCCCCATCATATCACTGACTCCTTCACCTGCACTTCTAGCAACGTCATTTACTGCATCTCCTGCTCTTTCTGTTCTTCTCTATACATCGGTCAAACGGGACACTGCTTGGCTGACCGGTTTGTGGAATACCTCCGAAACATCAGACTCAGCAACGACACCCCTGTCTTGTGCCATTCCGCTCTACCGGTCATTCATTACAACACCTGTCTATGTTCAGATTGTCCTTGCACAGGGGTCATCCTCTCTCCTGCCTTCGCCATGAACAGGATTTAATCTTCTCTCTTCACTCCTTTGTGTCACATGTGCTCAACTCTCCTTCTCTCTTCATCTGACTCCCCTCCCCTCTTCATCTGATTCCCCTCCTCTCTCCTCTCATACCTACTACCTCTCTTCACTCCCACCACCTCTCCTCCTCTCTTGCCCTGACACCTACTTCCTCTCTCCACTCCTACCCACCTTCTCCCTTCATCATTACCCCATCCATTCACCCATACACATCCCAACCTCACCATCCCTATACATCCCAATCCCCCACCCATCCCACTCACCCCACCCTTGCATCTCCCCACCCTCACATCTCCACACCCCAACACCACCACAACACACCACACTACATCGCACCACCCTGCACCCACTAGCACTGACCACTTCCCAGCACCCACACCACACACCACATCACACCACCCTGCACACACTAGCACTGACCACTTCCCAGCACCCACACCATCATCCACACACCCACACATCAAGGTCACCAACCTCAATCCATATGCACACACTTACATGCTCTCACATATATACGCATGCGTACCTTCATTTTGGGATTACCACTACTTTATTATCTTCCCTTCTTCTTAGCTCTCCTGTCTGACCACCTCTATCCAGCCATCGCCATTATTGCCCGTTAGCCACTAATGCTTTTTTTATTCTCTCTGTTTATTTTCTTGTGTTCCTTTCTGTTGAAGAGTGTAGGCTCAAAACATATATATATATATATATATATCCAAGAAAGTTAGGGGTTGTGAATCCAACCCACTAAGGGATAATATCTATCCAATATACTGCTGAAAGAATACCCAATGATTATTACACTAGTGTTTTTTCATTGCATTACCAAGTGCAATAAATGGGTGTGGGTAAAAAGATTTTACCATTAATTTATATAGCAATAAGAAAATGGAGGGGAATAGGTGGTATTCATCAACTTGCAGACATTGTATTGTGTCACAATACAATGTCTGCAAGTTGATGAATACCACCTATTCCCCTCCATTTTCTTATTGCTATATATATATATATATATATATATATATATATATATATATACAAGCAAATATTAAAATGTATCTATATATATAACTTTATATCTATAAGTGAGTGGACAAAATAAGTGGTGCTGAACACAATTAGTAGGAGTTGATAACTGTTTGATTCAACTCCATGCAACTTAAAATTTCATAGGCTTGCAGAGCAAAATTGGCTCATCAGCAAACTGCTATTAAATAATACATGTAAGCAAAATTTTCTTCCTTTGCATAGCACTCACTGAAATGCATCTAAGGTGTGATGCCAAAGTATTTTGTTTTATGAACTTACAGAAAAAAGGATCATAGTGGAGATGCAATGTACATCCATGAAAACCTTATGCTCCAGGCCCTGTTGTCATACTCAAACTCAATATGTGACACACTAATTGTATATATAAGGCAACTCAATATAATTATATAAATTGCATATTAGTCACCAGATACTCCAAATCAAACAGACAAGTTTGAAGATGACCTCACCAAAATAGAAGTTCTAACCAAATTAGAATAACACATCAATGTACTTCTTATAAGAGAATTCAACTTATCCAGCATGGGATGGCCTGAGGGCCTTTCTTTTGCTGGAATGATGTGGCACAAACAAGAACAGGTGGAGTCCCTGCTTTCAATCACACCAGCATATTACTCATGGAACATATAGCACTCCAGCCAACCTATACTGGATCTCAGCTTCACAAATAATATGGTAAAAGTGACACTTGGATCACAATACAGTGATCATGTACAGACCAAAGGAAGACACAGACACACAGTATATAAGAAACACCCTAAATCAATCCAGTCTGAATTTCCATAAAATAAATTAGAAATTAATTCAGAAAGAGATCCTCAAACAGAATGTCTCCCCACACATGTCATTCACTTGAAACTTAAACAAATCATGTCCATAGTGCTACAAACTTGTCCCAGAGAGGAAGACAGTTGTGCTCAAGAAAAAAATTCCCAACAAGAGGAAAGTTCTTATGAGACACTGTACAAAGATTGTGAATGTATATATCTATGTGAGTGAGTGAGTGCATGAACTGAACTGTTCAGTTCAGTCCACTCCAGTCCAATCCAATCAGGTTGTTCTTCTTGCCAATAGAGAAAGAGCCAGTTTCTAACCTACATTCAAGGCACCTTCATTGGAATTTAAACATCAACAACAGGGTATTTTTGTATGTATACATGCAGATTTGTATGTTTTGTTTTATGTATGTCTTCTCATGCATATAGTTGCATATCTAGACATGCTCATATATACTTAAATGATAAACTGCTGGCAAGTTTTACAGATTTTTACAGTTCCAGTGATGGATTAGATCTGTAGTCTTCGAATCAGCCTTCTCCTTTCTGGTTTTGAGAAGCCTAATTTCTCAAGATTGATATTTAGACAGTGTGTTACATATCCCAATGCCCCAATAATTACATTTGTAAGTCTCAATTTGTAATCTGGATAGAGTAACTGCAGTTTTCCCCATAGTTCAGCATGGGTAGTCTCTTTTACACTGACTTTCAGCTTTGTGTTAATCTCTGCTGAGAGCTGATTTCCACAATTGTATACAGTTTCTCTTCTCCATCCCAAATCATTATATCAGATCTATTGTGGTTACATTTTGAGGTTTTCACTGCGACATTCCACCAGTACTCCTTTTAATTATGAGTGACTTTGACCTCCACCATACTGTGCATTCTCTGAGTTATCCTTTTGATGGATCTCATTATACAGTGTCCTAGCTACAATATAATGCCTCATCAGTAGATGACATCTTCAGACAACTGCTTATGATGCAGGTGATATCTTCAGGGTTAACTCCACAAAGTCTGCAGTGGTTATCACATTTTGCTGCTTTTCCTGCATCTCTGTACATTTTGTGCATCAGATATTTGGTTGATATTTCCTGTTCAAGGATTGCAAACAAATACCGTTCAAAGTGGGAAATAGTAATCTGGTTGCTGGTCCATGACAGACTGCTTTGATGATCAATGTTACTATCATCTTGAAGCTTTCTACTAACATATCCATGCATGGTCTTCTGCTCATATATGCTCATCCTTTATACAGGTAGCTTCAAATCCTCCATGTCAGCTAGCTGCAACTTTAATCTTTATGCTCACCAATACATCAAACTATCCCTGAAAAAAGGAGTCATTAAAAAAAACATCAAATTTTGCCTAAATAACTTGTATATAAATATATACACGTGCGTGTGAATGCATGCACACACATACACACATGTATGTATGCATGTGTATGTGTGTGTTCTTATATGTATGTATATTTATGTTGTTGTATATCATTGCTTATGGCATATGACCAATCAGAAAATTACAGTTAGTGTCATGTCTACTATCACACTTGGCAATATAGGCAACTCATCAGACCTGCTGGCCAGAAGCACATAGCCTCTTTACTAATGGAGGTTAAATATACAGTCTTGGACAGCTTGGTGGTTGAAAAAAAAAGCAGGATGAAAAGACCCATTCTGAGATGGTATGTTTCCTTATTCTTCAGTCCAAAAACAGGTAAGACCACATTTCCAAAATGAATTTTCTGTCACGAGGGCATCAGCCAAAAATTTCACTTTTTGAAATCAAGAATGCACTTTTCAGCCAAGCAAAGTTAGTACCATCTGCTTCTGTTGAGGTATGGCCTAAGTTGTTTCAGCAGCTTCCAGTTAATTCTTTTGATTGCTGGCTAATGTAACATTGTGCCTCTCAGGGATCATAAAAGAGGACCTGTTGTTATTTAGCCTGGCCTTAAAGGGGCTCTCTGTTGCTCCAACATATTTGTGTGTAAGTTTGCTGCTACTGTTAGACACCACCTTTGCTTCATAGTTCACAGCCTTGGTTTATTAGGGCTACAGCTAAGGTTTCCACAGGAAGAGTTTGATACAAAGGAAGAGAACAAATAATTCTGGTGCTGATAAATTTGTAAGAAACAAAGTTAAAAAAACATTTGAACAAGTTCATAATTTGAAAAGAAGGGAATTGCATAACAAAAGCATAAGAATATATAGAATAAGAGACAAAGAGCATGATGTAATATCAGAAGAATTGAAACAAAGAACAGTAGCAATCAAGGCAAATGAATCAGAGGTGTAGAGGAATAGTCACTAGGCTTCTAATTCAGTCTAATATCTCATCTGTGTCCAGTATGATAAATTACCAGATCTGCAGTAGCGTTTTATCTAATATTCTTTTACTGAGCCCACATAGTTCTGATATAGACAGACATTTTAGCCTGATATTGTACACACACACTCACACATGCATTTTCTTTGATCATATTTAAACCACACATACATTAAATATAAACTTTTAACCAACACTAATTGTATGGATATATGTATGTATATACCTTATCCGTAGATTCCTTGCTCACTCAATGGAGAAGGGATTGGGCTGTCGCTGAGTAATGGCTCATTATCTGGTGTGAAGTGCACAGTGCATATCAAGTGCTTTGTGGGCGCCAGCGCAGCCGATGCATGACCCTTAGTTGAGAACAGTGTTGGCCAGGGAGTTTGACTGGGGCAGTACGTCTGTCAAATGGTAACGCAGGTGTCCCAAGGCGACCTCAGTGTGGATGGAAACCACACATCAAGCAAAGGGGCATAAGCTCACTCTATCTTGATAAAAAAAGAGATCAACTGGTTGAGTTTCAATCCTCTCTTGGGATATCATCAGCAATTTTATATTTAAACTGGATAGACTATAAAAATGGTCTATCCAGTTTATTTAAGCACTTCACTAATAGTGGGTTTATTAGCAGTGTCTCTGTGAACAATAATAGAGGATCATTCTGTTTCTGGTGAAATCCAGATACAGGATTGATTGTAGTTTAAATGATCCCATTTTTTCTGTCCACAATGAGACTATGTAATAGGCGAAGTGTTTCCATCTGTCTATGCATACAGTGTTGACTAAAAACTATACAATCTGGTATACGGTATAACTCTTTGCTCTAAGGGAGATAATTCATTCACCAGTTTTTTTTATTTGTAATTTTTGTAATAAAATACCTGAAATAAAAAAATTAAATTAATATTGCCTTCAGTATCAATAAAATTCAAATTTTTTCTTCTGAGGAATGAAAAGTGGAATTGCTAATTGAGGTTGAGCTTACATGGAATTCAAAAAAAACTAAATGATTGTAACTATAAGTAAAATTCCTTAAGTATATAACTAAAGTAGCTGGCATTTTTCATGATATACAAAATGTTATATATATAGTTTCTATAAAAATTAAGTTTGTAACAAAAGCAAACAAAAATAGTTGGGGCAAGGATTTTTTTAAAAATATCTACTCATTTATTTTATTTGTCTTGTGACATTCACACATCTGGAGATTATTGACTAGAGTAGTGTGTGGGAATCTTAAAATAAGCAAATCTGGTACACTACACAACTTTTGTGAAAAGCATTAGGATAATGGTGTTATGATGATAATGATGATGATAATGTAATAGTGATGATTATGATGATAATGATGATGATGATGATGGTTTGCTTATTTTCCCTTGGCTTTTCAATTTCGATAACACACAGAAGCCACTTATCATAACAAAGAGGAATAAGGTCACTTGTAAGGTAACAATGACTGCCAGGTAACAAAAGATCAGCTACTCAGCTTTGCCTATCTTAGCAAGTGGCCTGTAATAAATATATTAAAATTACAACTACTACAACTGCCACAACTATAGCCATACTACTACTATACATAACATACTACTGCAAGACATACTACTGCTACTACTACTCCTAATGCTAGCAGCAGTAGTAGTAGTAGTGTGTTGTGTATAGAAAGACATGTTATTGGATGAACCTCAACATTGTTGTTCAGCCTGCTAGAAGAAGCAGCCAAAGTTAAAGTTAACTTACACACCATTGTCTTAAAAGGGGAAAGACGCATTGGATAATGTAGCTCTAGATATGCAATGCTTGCAAGAAGGATGAGATGGTTATGGCTGAAGTACCTTTGATCATGCATCAAAATTAGCATGGACTTGGAGCTAAACAACAGCAATATCATATTGATAGTGGTACTACTACTTCTACTACTACTACTACTACTACTACTACTTCTACTACTACTACTACTACTACCACTATTACTGCTACTACTGTTCCAGATAACATACTATTGCTATTACTAATACTTCTGCTATAATGTTTTTATTCTCCTTTAAACTTAAGCCTGTTTTTATTTTCATTTCATTTATTTAATTTTCCTGTTTATAAAGATAGGTTTAATCCATACTGAAGGATTATCAACTGCAGAGGAGTAAAAAGTAAAATGAAACCCAGGCAGGAATGAAATGAAAAATTAAAATCTGGATAATTTGACTCTGTATTCTCTCTCATATTATTATTATTATTATTATTATTATTATTGTTCAGTAGTTTTATTTTTATAACGTGCTTTCACTTCACTACCGAGCGCAGCTCTGTGCGCCTTGGGTATGTGCTGTGGTTTGCTGTGGTGCTCTTATGTTTACTGTATTGAAAGTGTTTTGCGTAGAATGTGTGCAGTACCCAGTAGTGCAATTTTCTGTATGTTATATATATTTGTAAGTCCTGGTGTTTTTGTTATGTATTTGTCTGAATATTTTTTTTATTATACCTAAGGCACCTACTATGATAGGAATTGTTTCTGTTTTTAGATTCCACATTCAAGTTATCTCTATTTCCAGGTCTTTGTATTTTGAAAGTTTTTCCATTTCTTTTAGAGAAACGTTGTCATCTGCTGGTATTGATACATCAATTAGAAAGCATTTTTTTTCTTCATGATCTTTGACAACTATATCTGGTCTATTTGCCTTAATTTCTCTATCTGTGTGTATTGGCATATCCCAGAGTATGGTTGCTTTCTCGTTTTTTATTATTATTATTATTATTATTATTATTATTATTATTATTATTATTATTATTATTATTATTGTTCAGTAGTTTTATTTCTATAACGTGCTTTCACTTCACTACCGAGCGCAGCTCTGTGCACCTTGGGTATGTGCTGTGGTTTGCTGTGAGGCTCTTATGGTTACTGTATTGAAAGTGTTTTGTGTAGGATGTGTGCAGTGCCCAGTAGTGCAATTTTCTGTATGTTATATATATTTGTAAGTCCTGGTGTTTTTGTTATGTATTTGTCTGAATATTTTTCTATTATACCTAAGGCACCTACTATGATAGGAATTGTTTCTGTTTTTAGATTCTACATTCGAGTTACCTCTATTTCCAGGTCTTTGTATTTTGAAAGTTTTTCCATTTCTTTTAGGGAAACGTTGTCATCTGCTGGTATTGATACATCAATTAGAAAGCATTTTTTTTTTTTAATAATAATAATCTCCAAAAAAAAATAAATGGAGAGTGTACAGATGAAAAGTTGATACCAGATAACATCGAAAGTCAAAGGTCTTGGAATGACATCTGGAGCAAAAACAAGGAGCAAAAACAAGGAGCACAAGAAGGATGCTGAATGGTTGCAAGAACTGAAACAAACAGTAGTCTGTCCAAAACAGGCAGAACTTGTCATTTCAGTTAGAGAAGTGAAGGAAATCAGCAAAAAAATAAGTAACTGGAAGGCCCCGGGACCAGATGGCGTTCAAAGCTACTGGATCAAAAAATTTGGGGAATGTCATGCACGAATAGCTGCACAACTTGTTAAATGCCGACCAAGTAATACCAGAGTGGTTGACATTGGGTAAGACAGTGTTGTGCCTGAAAAACATTGCAAAAGGCAATATGGTAGACAATTACAGGCTGATATCCTGTTTGCCACTTATGTGGAAGTTATTGACTAGAATACTCGCAGAGTCAGTGTATGAACATTTAGAAATGAACATGAGCAGAAGCGTTGCAAGTGCAAGTGTAGAGGTACCAAGGATCAACTCCTGATAGACAAAACTATACTTAGAGCCTGCAAGAGGAGGAAAAGTAACTTAGCTATGTCATGGATCGACTATCGTAAGGCATATGATATGATCCCACATTCTTGGATTATGGAGTGTATAAACCTATTTGGTATTGCATCGAATGTTGAGCGACTGCTTGGAAAAAGTATGGTGAATTGGAGAATGGACCTGACAGCATACAGAAGAAGCTTAGGGACAGTAGAAATTAGGAGAGGCATCTTCCAAGAAGACTGCCTGTCCCCACTGATCTTTGTACTGTACTTGATACCACTAACACTGATTATAAGGGAAGCAAACGTTGGGTATGTATTCAAAAGCCGCCAACAAAAAGTCAACCATTTGTTATTCATAGATGACCTCAAACTTTATGGTAAAGATGAAGCCCAAGTCAGTTCCCTCATTGATACGGTGTATACCTTCAGTGCTAATATCAGAATGGAGTTCAGACTGAGAAAGTGTGGTGTGTTAGTCTTGAAGAGAGGCAAAATCAAATGTACGGACGGGCTAACGATACCATCGGGGGAGGTTATGAAGCAGATAGAAGAGACAGGCTATAAGTACTTGGGGATTTTGGAAATGGATAAATTGATGGAGAAAGAAATGACAGAAAAATTTAAGGTGGAGTACTTGTGCAGACTGAGAATGATCCTAAAGTTGAAATTAAATGGACAGAACAAGATCGAAGCTATCAACATCTGGGCAGTTTCACTCCTTAGATATGGAGAAGGGGTACTCACATGGACAGTAGACAAACTAAACAGCTTAGACAGAAAGACAAGGAAGTTGCTAACTAGATATGGGTCACATTGCAAAGATAAGCACTAAACAAAAAATTGAAAACGAATGAAACTGAAAATAGGTGGGTAAAGAAAAGAATGCATGGTCAATTTCATAGGGATATTGAAGATAAGACACACAGAGAAAAAAGATGGCTGTGGATGACTAAAATTGATTTAAAATTGGAAACAGAGGCTCTAATTTGTGCTGCCCAAGAGTAAGCACTAAGAACAAACTACATAAAATACAGAATAGACAATAGAAAGTGATAAGTGATAAGTGCAGAATCTGTGGACAAAACGGTGATATCGTATGGCATATTACCAGCCAATGTATGCCACTAGCCCAAAAGGAATATAAGAGATGCCATTACAATATAGCCAGGCTTGTCCATTGGACACTTTGCAACCACTTTGGACTTGACAGAGCAAAAAATTGGTATGACCACAAACCTGAAGGCATTGTTAAAAATGGAAATGCAAAGATCCTATGGGATTTTATGATTCAGTGCAACAATGAGATAGAGAATAGGAAGCCAGACATAGTCTTAATTGAGAAAGAAAACAAACTATGCTGGATCATAGATATAGCATGCCCAGCTGACAACAAAGTATGTGATAAGGAAGAAAGAAAAGTCGAGAGATATGACAGGTAAGCTAGGGAAGTTAAGCAGTTGTGGTCGATGAAAAAAGTAGCAGTAGTACCAATAATTGTTGGAGCCCTGGGAGCAGTAAGCAAAAATCTTGAGAAGTACATGGAACAAATAAGGGCTGCAATAAGGGTGGAGCACTTGAAGAAAACAGCACTGCTTGGAACTGCTCGAATACTCCAGAAGGTGCTCGAAAAATAAGAGGTGTTACCTTAGTTCACTGGTAGTGAACAGTTGACACTGTAATACATTTCCAGCATTAGAAGCTCTGCAAAGCAATAATAACAATAATAATCATGATGATTTCTTTTATTTGCCACCAGAGCAAAGTATAAGAGGGACAATACAAAGACGGACATAAAGTGTGGGGGTTTACATATAATGGAATGATAAAATAAAAAGTATACACGGTGTACATTAGAAGAAGGGAAGTATACATAGTACATGACACTAGAAAAAGAGGAGAAAAATAAGTGATAGTGTTGGGGTCCCCTGATACAAGAGGACCTCTGGGGATAATTAAGGAAACCCACCATCCAAGATAACCCTAAATACCAAGGATGAGAATACCAACTTCTCACGGGTCTACACTGAGAGTGGTGCTATCCACTCTTGCCATTTTTGCAACTTTCACCCACCTTTTCATAAATTCACTCGAGGACAGCACCTCCCTCTCTACCCTCACTTTCCTTTTCAAGTGAAACTTGAAAATGTCGATGAGGGCTTTAACAAAGAGGAATGCTTCTGTCCTCATTATTTTCAGCCTTGTCCACCAGATAACCTCTTTCGCCACAGCCACCAGACAAAGGAAAACTGCCTTGCCAGCCCGATTAAAGGAGGGCAGCGGGGCAACCATCATTATCAACATGGCTGACAGACGGATCTGTCCTACATGCAACAGCAGCTGTTCAACATAACTCCATAAGTCAGCAATGCCTGGACACTGAACAAGTGCATGCAGAATGGTTTCATCACTCTACAAGCACCTCTGACAAGCCCATCTGACAGTACATCCATGCCTGTAGAGTTTATCTCAAACTGGTAGTGCTCTCCAGTAGCACTGCTAGGCCAAAAACATCTGGAAATTATCCATAACAGTCCCTGACTGCAAAGTCCTCCAGAATAGACTTGCTAGTTTGTCTTCATCGATACTTAGTGTCTCCCCCAAGGACGTTGTTGCACTTCCCTGCTACTAATCCTCTGTAAATATCTAAAACGGAACATCCACCGATCCTATTGCCTGATTTGTAAAAGACAGTGAGTGCCTGATGATATTCTATGTACCAGGCACCTAGTCTTGGCTTATCTTTTACCCAGGACTGCAGCTCCATCAAGGAGTCGAGCTGCAGAAAGGCGTGTTTTACAAACGGAGCCCACACATGTTTACCTTCTAGAAATCACTGCAGGTGGTGCAACCTGAGTGCATGTCTATGCATTAAAAACCTTGGCATACCTAAGCTGCCATGCAAAGGAAGTTGACAACAGACCAATCATCTGACCATTGGAACATGTCCCCTCCACAAGAAAATAAACAGGATATGCTCTAAACTAATCCAGCAGTAACTGGGGCAAGGCAAAATGGTCAGTTGACAATTAATGGCAGAGACGATGTAGGCATTCACCATCTCTGCCTAATCTGCCCATTTCTGGGTAAGAGAGGTCACCCTATTTGTCACTTCTTCCCAGTTCTTATCGACCTGGAGGTTGGGACCAAACCAGACTATAAGCAGTTTAACTGGTCCATCAGTCCAGTGTCTGACAGCATCGATCTGCCTCTCCAGGTGCCAAGTCACAATCCCACCAACTTGTTGGCATTGATTTCAGCCTCTGCAACTGACTCATATTCCTTTACAATGGAGCCAACTGTCTCCACTTCGGAGGCATCCGACACCATGATGGTGACATCATTCACATATGCAGACACTGCCCTCCCAAGTCCAATTTCGAAAGGGAGGCCTCCTAACTTCTGCAGCATTGGCTCGAGAGCCAGCACATACAGAAGAGGTGACAGTGGGCAGCCCTAATGGACTGAACATGTGATACTAAACAGTTTTGATTGGTGGCCATTTACTTTGACTACTGAGCAGATGCCATTGTGCATTGCAGCAATCCAGCCTCTGAAAACAGGTCCAAAAGTTTTCAACTGATCTAAATTGATCAGGGCCCCACCAAAGCCAGCTTTAATCCAAGCCCTCTCTTTGATGTATTGCATAAGGTGGAGGTTGTCATGGATAGGCCTGCTGCACACATTTGTGCCTCCTCAACCAGACTACCGACGGCAAGCACAAACATTTTCATTAATACCTTGGCCAAAATTTTAAACTCTGTGTTTCACAGAGATATGGACTGAAAATTCCCTTCTACATCCCCTTTGTCAGTGTCATTTCTCAGCAGTGTTACCATACCCCAGCTAACAGCACTAGGAATTCTTCCATTCTGCTGCCAGTTACTGTAGACATCTGCCAAGAGACTACCAAACAAATCTGGCATGAAAATATAGAATTCGTAGAGCAGACTATCCAAACAGGGCAATTTACGACTTGTGCAATCACTCATTGCTTCTCATATTTCAGAGACTGTAATCGGCCTTTTGCAAAATCTCGCATCCGTCACTGAGAGCCATGGTGGGTCATCTAGGTTCGAAGTAAAGTTCACTACCACCATCGACCCATCACCCTCCCCAAACAGCTGCGCAAAGTGCTGCTGGAAGCCCGCACACATCAGCTCAGAACCAAGTAGCACACGTCCTGATCTGTCAAAAACTTGATCGTAGCTTTGTTTCCATGTTATGTCTCTACCGTTCAGGCCCATCAAACAGCATTAGTTCCTTCGTGTTTTAGCACATGGGCCTTAGCTCCAATAACGCACCCTTCATGTTTTGCCTCAAAGAAATGGTCATGGGCCATTCTCACCGCTAATACATCTGTCATGATGCTTTTACTAATAGCCTCTTCTAGTTTGCTAACTATTTCTCACTCTAATCTATTTCTTTCTATTGCTAAATGCTATCAATTCTACTCTAATCGCTCTCTTCAGAGTGATCCACCATTGGTTGTTGACGATAGCCGCCATCAACTACCACTTAACTAGATTGCTAATCCAGTCCTTGTAGTCTTTGCAAGCCGGAGAGGATGCATTCAACTTCCAGTCACTGGGTCCCTGTCTACAGGTCCTATCTAAATCGACTGAGCAAATCAAAAATTTGTGATCTGTGTAGCTGACCAATTTAAATTGTAGACAACCTATGCTATCCCTATCCTCAGATCTAATAAATACTCTATCTAAATACGATCTGGATGACCCACTGTTGTTGCTCCATGTTCACACTGGCACATCAGGGAAATCCATTCGGTACCTGTCAGAAAGCTGGAAAGTTCCCAGCAGGTTTTCAAGGCTTTTACACCCACTTCTGCTAAGTACTAAACCCACACAGTCCTTCTGTGCATCCAAAATACTATTCCAGTCTCCCACTGGTGCAAGATATTCCCAAGAATGTTTCTAGACACCTGAAGAAATCTGGCCTTCCAGCCCTTATTGGGGCATAAACTGCCACCAGTCTAAAGGCGCAACCTTCACTGCCATTCACTTTCAGGACCACTACCCTACCATCCAGGTCCAGGAAGATAGCCCATCTTTGCAGACACACACACTCCCGGCCGACAGCGCTTTCGATCGCAAACTCACGGGTACGGTACCGGCCGCGTGGCTCGTATGGCAGCCGACACGTCGGCCTTTCCATCGCGCCGGCGGTTCGGCTGCGGCCTCCGCCGCCGAGGCGTCCGCATTCTCTTTGCTCGCTCACAATCGCTTCCTTCTCGCTGCCGCCACGATTCGCTCGGCCTGCTTCTTCTTTCTCGTCCGCCTGCTTCTTCTTTCTCGCCCTTCCAACAGTCTTTTATCAACATATTTTTTTTAAATTCCTACACTACCTGGGAATTTTTCAATCATCATCATCATCATCATCATCATCGTTTAACATCCACTTTCCATGCTGGCATGGGCTGGACGAATTGACTGAGGATGGCTGCACCAGGCTCCAATCTGATCTGGTAGAGTTTCTACAGCTGGATGCCCTTCCTAACGCCAACCACTCCGAGAGTGTAATGGGTGCTTTTACATGCCAGCGGTATGAGGGCCAGTCAGGTGGTACTGGCAATGGCCACACTCAAGTGGTATTTTTTACATGCCACCAGCACAAGTACCAGTAAGGCAACGCTGTTAACAATCATGCTTGAATGGTGCTTTTTATGTGCCACCAGCACGGAAGCCAGTCAGCTGCTCTGACAACGATCATGCTTGGATGGTGCTCTTAGCGCTCCACTAGCACGGATGCCAGTCATCGAATTTGATTTTGATTTCGATTTCACATGCTTCAACAGGTCTTTGCAAACAGAGTTTAGTGTCCAATGAAGGAAAGGTACACATAAGTGGGCTGGTTACACCCCTGGTATAGGCCACAGGTTATGGCCTCACTTCGCTTGCCAGGACTTCTCAAGCACAGCATATTTCCAAAGGTCTTGCTCACTAGTCATTGCCTCGGTGAGGCCTAATGTTCGAAGGTCATGCTTCACCACCTCATCCCAGGTCTTCCTGGGTCTACCTCTTCCACAGTTTCCCTCAACTGCTAGGGTGTGACACTTTTTAACACAACTATCCTCATCCATTTGCACCACATGACCATACCAGCGCAGTCGTCTCTCTTGCACACCACAACTGATGCTTCTTAGGTCTAACTTTTCTCTCAAGGTACTTACACTCTGTCGAGTATGCACACTGACATTACACATTCATCAGAGCATACTGGCTTCATTCCTTGCAAGCTTACGCATGTCCTCACCAGTCACGGCCCATGTTTCATTGCCATGTAGTATGGCTGTTCATACATATGCATCATACAGTCTACTTTTTACTCTAAGCGAGAGGCCCTTTGTCACCAGCAGAGGTAAGAGCTCTCTGAACTTTGCCCAGGCTATTCTTATTCTAGCAGCTACACTTTCAGTGCACCCTCCCCAGCTGCTGACTTGGTCACCTAGGTAATGGAAGCTATCAACTACTTCTAGTTTTTCTCCCTGTAATGCGGCGGAAGTTGTTCTCTGCACATTTTCAGTGTTTATTGCTCCTGAGCATCTACCACATACAAAACTATCTTCCCAGTTATCCATCCTTTGATATTGCTGCACCTCTTATGTGTCCATAGCTTGCACTGGGTACATCTAATAAGTTTCTACCTACGCCTTTTCTACAGATCAAGCAGGGCCATCTAGCTAAAGGGATTTGTGGCTTGTCTGCCTTCCTACTTAATAGGACTTTGGTTTTAGCTTGGTTGACTCTAAGGCCCTTCGATTTTAATTCTTGCTTCCACACCTGAAACTTCTCCTCTAGTTCTGATAGAAAGTCTGCAATTAGAGCAAGATCATCCGCATAGAGGAGCTCCCAGGGGCATCCTGTCTTGAATTCCTTTGTTATTGCCTGGAGGACTATGATAAATAGGAGGGGGCTGAAGACTGAATCTTGGTGGACCCCTACTTCTACCAAGAATTCTCCACTGTACTCGTTGCCAACCCTCACCTTACTGACAGCGTCTCTGTACATGGCTTTCACAGCTCTCACTAACCATTCATCTATTCCTAGTTTCCACATTGACCACCAGATAACGGAAGCCAGGTACAGACGTTTATCTTTGGTTAGATATTTCTCTTACCAGAAATATAGCTCAGTGGTGCTTTTGCCTGGTACGAACCCAAACTGCATTTCATCTAAACTGACTCTCTTCCTAATTAGTCGATACCTCTGTAATTATCTGTATCTAAAGCGTCACCTTTACCTTTGTAGCAGTTTACTATGGTGCTGCTACACCTGGTTAACTATACGGGTGACTAGGCTATTTTGAGCATCTCTGCGGTGATTCCTGATGGGCAGGGGACTTTCCCTGTCTTCATACTCTTAATTGCTTTATCTACCAAGGTACTGTCAATTCGGATAGCTGGCCCCTCCATTGGGTTGACATTCAGCAGACTCTCTTTCTCCCATTCATTCTCTTTATTGAGCAACTTTTCATAGTGGCGTCTTCAAACCTCTCATTGCAGCCTCGTTTAGTGCAAGTGAACCATCATCCATGCAGACACATTTCTCTCCTACGACATCACGATTCTCTCTCACAAACTGTCTTGCAACTTGAAATACCCCAATTCTTTGGTCCTCACGGCGCAGAACATTGGCAAATTTTTTTCTTATCTGCTTCCCCTATGACTAAATAAACCTGTCTCCTAGCTTCGCTATTGGCAGTCTGATACAATTCCCTGCTACCACCATTATTCCAGTCCTTCCAAGCTTGTTTCTTTTCTCTAATGCCCTTGTAAACAACACTGTTCCACCACCATGTTATTTTGGGGCCTTTGCACTATACACAGATCTGGTCAGTGGTCCTCAGCAGGTTGTCCCGTAGAAACCTCCAGTTGTCTTCCACATCATGTGAAGCTATATCCCCTTCTATTTTGTCAAAGGCTTCGAGTAATACGTCTCTAAATCTCTGTCCATTCACAGGATCTTTAAGCTTCCAGACCCTTCTCCTCCATGCTGGTCGTCTTCTGGGCATTCATTTAGCCCTGATCCTGAAGTCGCTAACTACCAGTCTATGTTGTGGTGTACATTCTTCGCCTAGGAAGGTTTTGGCATTTGTGAGCAGCCCTCTTTCCCTTTTTCTGGTGAGGATGTAGTCAATTTGGCTAGTGTGTCTGCCAGAACGGTAGGTGACTAGGTGACTGGCAGGTTTCCTGAAGTTAGTATTGCAAACCATAAGATCATTTGCATCACAGAACTCCAGCAGCCTGGTTCCCTCCTCATTGCGGGAACCGAAGTCATAGCCTCGATGTACACCATGGAAGCCCCCTGTATGTTGTCCAACATGTCCATTGAAGTCACCTGCCACAAAGAGAAGGTCCCTGTCATTCGTCAAAGAGGTAGTCTGCCAGAGGGTGTCATAAAATCAGTCTTTCTGTCCATCAGGTAGCCCTGGCTGAGGAGCCTAGGCCAAAATAATGGTTGCTAACCCATGATGAAGCACTAATCTAATGTTAAGTATTCTGTCACGTGCTCTGACTACCTTGATTTCCTTATCAACCCATTTCTCTGCAAGAAGTATACCCACGCCCCTGACCCTGTCTGTGTTCCCTGCCCAGATAATCTTATACCTGTGTTCTTTGCCTGTGAGAAACCTAGCAGAACCTCCTCTCTACCTTACTTCTTGGAGACAGCACAAATCGACACATCTCCATTCAAACATCTCAACAATCTCACCAGACCTACCTCTCAGTGTGCCAATGTTGAGAGTGCCAACCCTGAGGGTGTGGGAGGTGTGGGCCCATGAGACCCTGGGACGGGGGACAGCAGCGTCATGTAACTGAAAAGAAAGCTTGCATTTGACAGAATTCATAAACATATTTTTATAAACATCTGACAACATTTTAATTATAGATCTGTCCTTGGGTGCTTTGAGGGTGAAATCCTCAAATTCCTTTCCCTCTGTCACTATTTTGTTTTTGTTTTGACTTACAAAATCCATCATTTCACTGCTACACTTGTTCACAACAGTGAAATTGATGGATATGTTTCATCTACAGTTGATGGATATTTCTGAAATTCTGTAATTGGTTATTTCTGTGTTTCTGTGATTTCATGCTGTTGTTGATGATGTTGCTTTTTTGAAGTTGTTGATCTTGTTCTTATAGTTTTTGTTGGAGTGGTTGTGAATTGTGTTGCAGTTGTGGCTTCAGAATAAGTTTTTGTTGATTTCTTGGAGTACTCTCCTCCTCTTTTGCCTGCCTGCTTTTGTCATTGTGATCCATCGATTGTTCAGCTCTTCCTTCTCCATGTCATTGCAGTTGATGTTGGTTTGGGAGGAAAAGCATTCAGGAGAGACTTGTTTTTCCGTGGTGACCAGGAGTAGACTCCTTCTTTGTCTTGATTTGGGAGTGGGTGTGAGCATGGGTGTGGGAGTAGGTGTAGGAGTCTTGAGCACTTGTTTATGATTTTGCACTTGTAGTGCTTGTAATGTTGGCAGCAGTGGGACATTATTTTTCCTTGTTTCAGGACATAAAGTCTTTAAGTGATTTACAGATCCACATATGTGGCATCTTGGCTTTCTACCCTCCATGAACACTGACATGTGAGTACCATCCAGGAGATCAATTAGATCGGGCAGCTGGTCGATATGGTCCTGCTTGCATTGCAAGATCAGTTCCTTACCTATACCTAACCAGTTTTGCTTAGGTAGTTTCTTGACCTCCAATATTGTGACTTCATCTTCTTCTAGACCTGCCAAGATGGCCGCCACTAACCAGGTGATGGATATTTCTGGCGGCATATTCAGCATCCTAATGTTGGCAAGGTATTGGCTGGGGATTAAGAAAAAGTTCTCATTCCTCAAAGTGGTTGCAGAATTACATCTAGCTTCTTCCATCCCAAATCTCACTTCAATTGTTCCAAACTTCTTTCCTCAGGTGATGCGGGTCTTTTTGTACTTCACTCTCAGGAGCATTTTCCACCTACCAAGACTTGACTCCAATGCAACGGTATGCTACCATACATCTTGCAATATTTTCTATGATGTCACTTGGAGGGTTTGGAGCTACCCTTCTCCCATCTCTTTTTACAATTTTTCTTGCCAATTTTAATTCTTCTTCATCTATGTGGAAACTTTCAATATTTCCCGCCGCGTTTTTGTTTCATTTCTTTCATGTTGTTGTTGTTGTTGCTGCTGCTGCTGTTCAGTTTTTCTTTCTCTTTTATACGATTGTCACCTGAACACACTATTTCCTTCCTTTTTTATTCACTCTTATTATTATTATTATTATTATTATTATTATTATTATTATTATTATTATTATTATTATTATAATTATTATTATGGCTGTCATACTGTGAAGTCATGGAAATTTGGTGCTCCATAAGTTGAAAAAGTGTTCGTAATCTCTTCAGCCTTCTAAGGCCCTGTCTTTTCATTTTTATTGTTACCGTTACATTTCCAAGATTGTCTGGATTGTGCAGATAGTATTTTTGTGTAGAAACACCCTGTTTTGTAGGGGGGTGCACTTCAATTATGTTTGAATTTTAACTGCTTTCGGCAAAAGCAAGTATTTTGCAATTTTCTGTAATTATTTAAAGATGGCTGATAAAGAAACCATCAGAATGTTTGACAAAGGAATGCAATCCTTGTCAGGTAAAATTGAGAATGTGGAAAGAATTGAGAATGTGAATATGAATTGGCCTGTGTCTATAATAGCGATTGAGGGGCTGGGGGAAGAAAGCCTGTGTGTTGGAGAGAAGTAAAAAAAATAGAGAGGAGAGAGAAATATATATATATATATATATATATATATATATATATATATATATATATATATATATGTATATATATGTAAAAATGAAAGAATAAATAGAGTCAAAAGTAAGATGGATACAATTTGACAGCTTTTTAAAGACCACTACACATGTTTCGATACAACATAGATCCATATATATACAGGATTTAAATTTAAATTAAGTAACGGTTTACCTGTGTAAGAGGATCTAGTTGTATCTCCTCAAGTGATATAAAATCGCTGTCTCCATAAGTAAATGTCTGATTTCGATGCTATCACATCCAACTGGCTCCTTTGAATCTAGCAGACACTAAAAAAAAAGCTGTTGAATTGTACTCCATCTTACTTTTGACTCTATTTATTCTTTCACTTTTATTTTTCACACACAAAGAATGCCTAAACCTAGAATTGGTAGTATACTATAATACCGGCGAGTATCTGGTGAATGAGCTCTATTTTGTACTCTAATACGTTCTTAACGGAATACACCTCAACTATATATAAATGTATATATATATATATATATATATATATATATATGAGCGAGATCGTTGCCAGTGCTGCCGAACTGGCTCCTGTGCTGGTGGCACATAAAATACACCATTCTGAGCATGGCCGTTGCCAGTACTGCCTGACTGGCCTTCATGCCGGTGGCACGTAAAAGCACCTACTACACTCTCGGAATGGTTGGCGTTAGGAAGGGCATCCAGCTGTAGAAACTCTGCCAAATCAGATTGGAGCCTGGTGTAGCCATCTGGTTTCACCAGTCCTCAGTCAAACCGTCCAACCCGTACTAGCATGGAAAGCGGACGTTAAACGACGACGATGATGATGATGATATATATATATACACACAATATTTGGGGAGATTGAGGGGCTGAGAGAAGGACGGTACGATAGAGAGAAGGAAAGAAAAAGAAAGAGTGTGTGTGTCTATGCATTCATAGAGAGGAAATAGAGAGAGAAAAGAGGAAAAGAGAGATTGAGTGTCCGAGAGAAAAAAGATGGTGTGATGGAGTAAAGTGATAGAGAAAAAGTGAAAGAGTGTCTTATATCTTTAGGGAGAAGAAATAGGGAGAGAAATGAAGAAAAGACAGTGTGATGGAGAGAAGTGAGAAAGAGAGAAGTTATACAAACTCCTGAAAAGGAATCGACTTGGATAGGAAAATATAAATAAAGGAATAAATATATGCCTATCTGGGTACTATTCAAGAAGAGTGGTCCCGGTGCGCGCACTCGCACACTCGCGCATCCGCGCTAGCTAGTCGTGACTAATCGATCCTACAACGACTATCTAGCTCGAATGCGCGAAACATGTATGAGGGGTTTTTTTAAAAACAAAGTAAATAATTTTTTTAAACAAAGTAAGTAAAACACAAAGTAAATAATATTTTTTGTTGAATCTTCCCCACCTTACTCTTAAAACGTTGTTTTACGTTCTTCCAGGGTGTATTTTGGTGTCACATCTATTGTACGCACTCCAACAATCAGAATATATAGTCGTCCCTGGTTTGATCATTTTTTTAATAAGTGGTAGAAAAGTTTCAGAAGAAGGGTCAGGTACAAAGACTAAAAACATATTTTTATCCTCTCTATCCCATCCTCCGTTGTATTTGCGCTTGCACATCATAGATTCATCTATTTCTACGATGTGCCCAAGTTCACCAATTTGGTAGGAGTTACGCAAGAGATAATTACTTGTAATGTCCCTCATGTACTGATACCATTGAACAACAGTAAATTTTGAAAGACCGACTTTTTAATGAACTCTTTACCAAAAACAGGTAGTGTATAATTTATTTACTTTGTGTAAAAGAATTATTTACTTAGTTTAGAAAAGACCCTTGTAGTGGCGCGTGTGGCCGCCGTCTTGGGAAGTGCCATTGCGCATGTGCAAGGGACTTGTCCTCTGCGAAAGTACCTGAGCACGCATGCGCAAGGCAACAGGTGGAGAGAGAGCAATAGCGTTCGATCTCTTCTCCATCTAGCAGCTGTCGTGACAACACGTTCTTCGAGTGCTCTCTCAACTCGATACCGACATGTGGTCGAAGCTTCCTTTGGTATTCTAGCGGCATCCCTGTTCACCCAGGAACGAGACGGGTCTACACCAACTTCGAATAAATTAGTGATCTGTTGTTACCGTTATCCCTCGTGTTGTTAAATTTCTGGATTTTAATGATTAATATAAGAACTGGGGAGAGATGGCTGAGCCGTCATATCTCATCCAATTCTTAAACCTGGTGACCCCGACGTGATAACGGAATTATCTCTCAAACAACTCGTAAAAAAATGAAGAGACGACGAAAAAAAAAACACAAGAGACGAGGGAATGGAACAATCCAACCAACTGCAACAGTTTTCTTACCCCGGAGAAAATACCATACAGCCTGGAAACTGAACCATCAACTACAATGACACGAGCCGTCGCTTATTTCTCTCACCCACGTGTTTTCTTTCAACACCAACTGAGGCCGAGAAAAGAACAAACGAGTGAACAGTGATTTCTCTTTTCGTCTGACTCCACATGGCTTGAAAAACAAAAAAATACAAACAACGTTGCTTCCATCTATTGTCTTACAGGACAACACACAAAGAAAAAAAATACTACACACACGCACATACATAAAATTTTTTTGCCTGTATTGTTTTTTTTCCCTGCAGCAACGACGTAAGGCTGGTCAACAATATTTTTTTCTACAGACAGTACAAAGCAACACCTTCTGAGGTCTAGCCGCTGACCACAGAGCACACAGCCAGTTCCAGCGACGACACGACAATAGTCTCATGGAGACCCAACACTTCGTTCAGCAGCTTACGGACCTCCATCTTCATCGCCTCCAGCTTCTTAGGGTCAACACCAACTTCTTGCTACGTACACAGCAACCAACAGCACTCGCACAGGTTCTATCTCAACACTGTTTGTGAATTATTTCATCATGGTTAACAGCGAATACAACCTGCGAGAACTCCTGTACCAAGTAACCGGCAGCAGCATTGAAGCAACAACCTCTCACGACATGTGCCTCTCCTCTGGCTCTGTTACGCGGCCTCGACTTCTTGTTACAGCACCTCAACTACTGTGTACCTTAACTACGAACTGGTATTTACTATCCTTGTGTCTGGACTTTCTTCTAACGCCCTTATAGACTCTTTTCTATGCTCTGTATTACTTGCACACACATGCATCCATGTTTGTATACACATACACTTTGTTTACATGACGGCCTGCCTATTATTGTGTTTATATGTCACACTCACACAAACAGAAAAAAAAAACAAAAGCAAACACCATTGTTTTTTTGTTTTACGAACATTTTTTTTCTCTCTCTCTCCTATGCACACATGGTTCCACAATCTTTTCCAAGATTGATCTGGTTCGCACTTATCATCAGATTCCATTTAATCCAGAGGACATTCCCAAAACTGACATCACTACTTCTTTTGGCTGTTTTGAATTTCTTTTTATGAGCTTCGGTCTGCGGAATGCGACAAGCACTTTCCAAAGATTTATAGATGAAGTTTTTTCGTGGATTTGATATTGTATTCGCTAGTGATACAAACGGGAATCATCGCCATCATTTATCGCAACTTTTTCAGCGATTCCGCGCATATAATGTGCACACTGTTTTCTAAAACAGACAAACTCTCTCCTCGTGCTTTCAGTCACCTGGACTATATTTCACAGTCATTTGCCAGGGAAACAGAACATCCCTGTTGATGTTCTCACGAGACTCCCTGTCAATTCTATTTCCTCTCCTGCAACAATTGATTTACTTGCTATTTCGCAGGACCAACCTCTTTTGTCGACGTTAGATTTAACTTCGCCATAAATTCAACAATTGTAAATTTGCCTATCTTCCACTCCCTTCATCGAAGGCATCGTATACGCACAACCAGCTACCACCCCGCTTCTAATGGGATGGTTGAGCGATTTCATAGGCAACTTAAGGCTGCCTTACGCGCCTCGCTCAACCCGCAGTCTTGGGTTGAATTTCTTCCGGTCGTTCTCCTTGGATGCCGGACTGCGGTCAAAGCTGACCTGGGTTTCTCCTCGGTGGAGCTTCCTTACGGTACCACACTGGTGTTGCCTGGTACGACGGTGGTACCAGACTCGTCACAACCACCACATCCAGAGTCCTATGTTACTCGGTTACGGGAGTATTTCTCCAATCTTCCAGCTATGGATCCCAGACAACAGTCACCTCCCTCTCAAGTGCTAGCAGACATTGAGTCTTGGTCTCATGTGTTTATTAGGGATGATTCTGTCAAAGGACCCCTTGTTTCTCCCTATAAAGGACCCTTTCGTGTGCTTACTCGCACTCCAAAGTTCTTCAAGGTCGACGCTAATGGTCGTACAGAGATTGTGTCTGTCGACCGTCTGAAAAAAGCGTACCTTGACAAACCCTCAACTTCCGTGGACGACGTGCCCGCTTTTCAAACACCGCACACACCACTGTCAACATCTTTACCAATGCATACACCAACATCAATACCATCACAAACACACACACCAGAAACCACTCCACCTTCGTCGTTGCGACAAAACTCAAGTGACCCTTATGTCACTAGATCTGGCCGGACAGCGCATTGGCCAAAGAAACTTTCCAAAACAATATACATTTGACATGTTTGTGCCGCCGGCATTTAAAGAAAATATGTACACATTACATATTGTTTCAACCTTTGCATACACATTTGCTCACGCCAACACCTTCGTTGCAACTTTCTTTCACACAAACCCTTTATCTCTAGGTCTGGCTGAACTTTTCGTGTTGAACAGAACTTTTTTCTTACTCACATCGTGTCGGATGCAAAAGTTTTGCTTCCATTATTGCATCCGACACAGCATTGCTTTGCAAATTTATTGAGCTTGTCATTCTTTGTTTTAAGAAAACAATTTTTGTTTTTTCATTGTATAATTTTAGCCACGTTTTCTGGGTTCGGCGACAATCTTGTTTCCGCGCCCTCTACAATCTTTCCTTGTTTCGTGCTATGCACTCGGGGGGGGGGGGGGAGACATTGTAGTGGCGCGTGTGGCCGCCATTGGCCGCCATCTTGGGAAGTGCCATTGCGCATGTGCAAGGGACTTGCCGTCAGTGGAAGTACCCGAGCACGCATGCGCAAGGCAACAGGTGGAGAGAGAGCAATAGCGTTCGATCTCTTCTCCATCTAGCAGCTGTCGTGACAACACGTTCTTCGAGTGCTCTCTCAACTCGATACCGACATGTGGTCGAAGCTTCTTTTGGTATTCTAGCGGCATCCCTGTTCACCAAGGAACGAGATGGGTCTACACCAACCTCGAATAAATTAGTGATCTGTTGTTACCGTTATCCCTCGTGTTGTTGTATTTCTGGATTTTAATGATTAATATAAGAACTGGGGAGAGATGGCCGAGCTGTCATATCTCATCCAATTCTTATACCCTCATACATGTTTTGCGCATGACGCGCACTTATGCTAGGTAATCGTAGGATCGACTAGTCACGACTCGCTATCGCGGATGTGCGAGTGCGCGCACCGGGACCACTCTTCTTGAATAGTACCGCCTATCTGTAACTACGGAAAAATTAGGAGTAATGAAAGTTGAACCTCTCAACAATAATCAATAATCTCGTAAGTCAAAAGCAAAACATAGAGAAAAGACCTTATGTAAATTTAACCTTCTACTTTCGTCTAATAATAGCTTTCAATAAATGACAGAAAATGCATAAAGATACTTAACCAGTTTTTCCTAAGAGATAGGTATTTCCAAGGCAGTGGAAAATTTTGAGTTTCTTGTTTACGTCTCGTGTATTCGTAGTTTTTCTCTTCTATATATTACAGATGGTATTTCTTTAAATGTGTTGTGTTGTGTTTCTCTCAAGAGTTATTCAGATTGTGATTTTTTTTTTCGATCGAAAATCGCAGTTATTTCAGAAATTTCATAAAATCCACCTGTTGTTATTTGCACTGTTTACACTTCATACATTCGCAAAAGATATTATATGTTTCAATTTGTATTTCTTCAAGCGTACTCTTTACCACTCGGGAAGACATTCAGGGCTTTTTTAGGATTTTTTTTTGTGATAGAAATAGCAGCTTTTTAGAAATTTCTTAGCAATTTTCTGGGACCTTACAAAAACACGTGTTGATCATAGGCTGCCATATATATATATATATATGTGTGTGTGTGTGTGTGTGTGTGTGTGTGTGTGTGTTTGGAGGCGCAATGGCCCAGTGGTTAGGGCAGCGGACTCGCTGTCATAGGATCGCGGTTTCGATTCCCAGACCGGGCGTTGTGAGTGTTTATTGAGCGAAAACACCTAAAGCTCCACGAGGCTCCGGCAGGGGATGGTGGTGAACCCTGCTGTTCTGTTGATCGGATCAACTGAAACCCTCGACCTCGTAAGCGACGGAGTGCCAACAATATATATATATACATACATACATACTGGGCGTAGGTTATTTTTGTGGTGGGGTTATACAGAAATCCATCTTTTCGACTGCAGAGATTCCGAATCTGCAAAAAAAATCAGCATTTCAAAATTTTCAGTTGGTACTAATTCTATTATATAAAAAAAACTTGTGATATACTTAGTAACACCAAAAATTCTATAACTGATAACTACAATTATCAGAATAACCAAGAAGTAGTATACCAAGCAACAATTATAACCAATAATTTTCTCTAAATATATATATACATTGGTTGTACGAAGAATGCTTTAAAATTAAGAATAAATAATCGTAAATCCTCCTTTAATGACCCTAGAAAATAGAATACCACAGATCTATCTAAAAAAGTTTGGCAACTCAAAAGAAGCAATATAGATTCTTCAATTTCTTGGAAAATCCTATCCTCAACCCCATCTTATAGATATAATAACAAAATCTCTAAATTATGCCTGGAAGAGAGTTATAATATAATGAAAATGAATGGTCTCCTCCTTATTAATTCTAGGGATGAAAAAACTTTTTCATGTAGACATGTGTCCAAATTCCTTCTTATTAATCTTAATATTTCCCCCCACCTACCTTTAATTTTTTAATCTTTTTCCTTCTCTTTCTAATAAATCTTTTTCTTTAAATACCTCTCACTATATATTAACCTTCTCTATGGTATCAGATCATTATTCTTATAATACTCTGCACATCAATTCATCTTATACATGGATATATATTTATTATTTAACCCACCCCCCTTATGACCCACCTTACATTGATCTAACATCTTTTCCAAATCTCCATACACATCCTTTTCTCTCAATATATTCTTTGATCTTCCCTTACTATATATATACATATACCTTTCTTTTCTATAATTTATTTCTTTTGCATAATATGTACTTAAATACACCCCTTTCTTACCTATTCCAATTTTTATTACTTAATGTTAATTGCCAATCTACTTGATACTTAATTACTTCTTACAACTGATATATGCAAACACTTCTCGGTGTCCAATTTGCCCATATATATATATTTTTTTTCCTTTCGTTTTACTTTCTTCTTTGTAATTTATTCCATTTGCATAATGTGTATTTTATAACCTACCTCTCTTAACTATTCCAATTATTATAGTTTAAGGTTACTGCCATTCTACCTGATATTTAATTACATCTTTCAGCTGATATATGCACACACATGTAATAATAATTCTTGGTAACCAACTTGTCTACAAAATGTATGCACTTATAGATATCGTTTTTTATTTACCATTTTGTGTTGTAGATCTAACTGATTTATATTATTATTATTATTATTATTATTATTATTATTATTATTATTATTATTATTATTATTATTATTATTATTATTATTATTTTATGTTTGACTTTTGCTTTGCATTTGTACAAGTTGGATCCAAGTCTCACCCAGAGACCTCAAGAGACAACAAGTTAGAAATTCATGTAGGTGTTATGCCTAGGGTACCATATATTTGGATTTGTACATAGTGTTGTTCTAAGGAATGTTTAAGAAACCATAAGAAAATTATGTGTTTGTTTTAAAATTTGAGATCACAAAGACAGTATTTTACGTAGGATATGGGCAGTTCCCATGAGCACTATCTTTTGAACTTCAGCCATTTTGGTGTTTCCTGGTATCTGAGCTAGGTAGTAATCAGCCCGTTTCGCTGTCATTCCCAGGGCACCTATGACAATAGGTATTGTTTTAGTCTTCAGGTTCCACATTTTGCTAATTTCTATTTCAAGATCTTAATATTTGCTCAAATTTTGGTAGGTCTTGACAGATACGTTTGTATCGATTGGGACAGTCATATCAATGAGGAGGCATGATTTTTGTCTGAAGTCTTTCAGTATGAGATCTGGCCTATTTGCATCTATCTTTCTGTCAGTTTGAATGGTGAAGTTCCAGAGGAGTGCCATGTGATCATTTTCAAGTACTGGGGGTGGTTTGTGTTCCCACCAGTTTTTATTATGGGGCAAGTCCAGGTTTTTGCAAATTACCTACTGAATATATTGTGCAGCTCTATCATGCCTGTTGAGATACTCTGTAGGCGAAAGCAAACTGCACATAGAGAAAATATGATCGATGGTCTCATTTTGTTGTTGGCAAATACGACATGATGGGGAGCTGCCGTTCTTTAATATGTTGGCCTGGTAGTTCTTTGTAGGTAGGCATTGATAATGGGCAGCTATGAAAAAGCCCTCTGTTTCTGATTTCAAGCAAGAGGCCATTAGCCATTGAGGACTAAGGGCGGTGTCAGTATCTGCATTAATCGCTGTCTTTGGGTATTATTATTATTATTATTATTATTACTACAACAACTACCACTACTACTACTACTACTACTACTACTACTACTACTACTACTACTACTACTACTACTACTACTACTACTACTATCAACCATCTAGCCTATATTAACCCACAAGACTTCAAAATGAATAGTGGGTTTTGCAAAAATGAAAACTATCAAAAAGTGTCAAAAAACGACTGCAAATCAGGAAATTAGCATTTTCAAGTTTTGTTGGTAGCCTATATTAACCCACTATACTTCATAATGAATAGTGGTTTTTGCAAAAATGAAAACTATCAAAAAGTGTCAAAAATCGATTGGATATTACCGAATTACAATTTTCAAGTTTTGTTGATTTTTCATGGTTATTTGGAAAATTTTGTGAGTTTGAGTTTTGTGAAAATGGTTGTGACTTCTGTGAACTATTTGATAAATATAATTTCTTCATCAACCATCTAGCCTATGCAAGAATGCAAACTATCTAAAAGTGTCAAACACGACTAGAAATCACGAAATTTAGAATTTTAAAGTTTTGTTGGATTTTCATAGTTATTTGCAAGATTTGTGAGTTTGAGTTTTGTGAAAATGGTTGTGCCTTCCGTGAACTCTTTGATAAATATAATGATTTTATCAACCATATAGCCTATATTAACCCACTAGACCACAAAACGAAGAGTGGATTTTGCAAAAATGAAATCTATCTAAATATGTCAAAAAACGAATGCAAATCACGAAATTAGCATTTTCAAGTTATGTCGGCTTTTCATGGTTATTTGCAAAATTTTGTGAGTTTGAGATTTGTGAAAATGGCAGTGACTTCGGTGAACTCTTTGATAAATATAATGTTTTCATGAACCATGTAGCCTATATTAACCCACTAGACTTCAAAATGAATAGTGATTTTCAAAAAAATGCAAAGTATATAACAGTGTCAAAAACCGACTACAAATCACAAAATTAGCATTTTTAAGTTTTTTGGGTTTTTCATGGTTATTTGCAAAATTTTCTGAGTTTGAGTTGTGCAAAAATTGTTGTAACGCCGATGAACTCATTGATAAATATAATGTTTTCATCAAATATCTAGCCTATATTAACCCACTAGGCTTCAAAATGAATAGTGCTTTTTGCAAAAATGAAAACTATCTAAAATTCTCCAAAAACGACTGAAAATCACGAAATTAGCATTTTCAAGCTTTGTTGGTTTTTCATGGTTATTTCCAAAATTGTGTGAGCTTGGGTTTTGTGAAAACGGTTTTGACTTCGGTGAACACTTTGATAAATATATTGATTTTATCAACCATATAGCCTATATTAACCCACTAGACAACAAAATGAATAGTGGTTCTGCAAAAATGAAATCTATCTAAATGTGTCAAAAAACGACTGAAAATCACAAAATTAGCATTTTCAAGTTCTCTTGGTTTTTCATGGTTATTGGGAAATTTTTTGAGTTTGAGTTTTGTTAAAATATCTGTGACTTCGGTGAAATCTTTGATAAATATAATGTTTTCATCAACCATCTAGCCTATATTAACCCACTAGACTTCAAAATGAATAGTGGTTTTTGCAAAAATGAAAGCTATCAAAAAGCGGCTAAAATCGACTGGAAATCACGAAATAAGCATTTTAAAGTTTTTTTGGTTTTTCATGGTTATTTGCAAAATTTTCTGAGTTTGACTTGTGCGAAACTTGTTGTAACGCCGATGAACTCTTTGATAAATATAACGTTTTCATCAACCATCTAGCCTATATTAACCCAAAAGGCTTCAAAATGAATAGTGGTTATTGGAAAAATGGAAACTATCTAAAAGTGAGAAATAACAACTGGAAATCACAAAATTAGAATTTTCAAGTTTCGTTGGTTTTTCATGGTTATTTCCAAAATTTTGTGAGTTTGAGTTGTGTGAGAATGGTTGTAACGTCCATGAACTCTTTGATAAATATAATGTTTTCATCAGACATCTAGCCTATATTAACCCACAAGACTTCAAAATGAAAAGTGCTTATTGCAAAAATGCAAACTACCTAAAATTCTCAAAAAACGACTGTAAATCACGAAATTAGAATTTTCAAATTTTGTTGGTTTTTCATGGTTATTTGCAAATTTTTGTGAGTTTGAGTTTTGTGAAAATGGTTGTGACTTCGGTGAACTCTTTGATAAATATAATGTTTTCATCAACCATCTAGCCTATATTAACCCACTAGGCTTCAAAATGAATAGTGGTTTTTGCAATTATGAAAACTATCTAAAATTCTCAAAAAACGACTGGAAATCACCAAATTAGCATTTTGAAGTTTTGTTGGATTTTCCATGGTTATTTGGAAAATTATGTGAGTTTGAGTTTTGTGAAAATGGCTGTGACTTCGGTGAAATATTTGATAAATATAATGATTTCATCAACGATATAGACTTTATTAAATCACTAGACTTCAAAATGAATAGCGGATTTTGCAAATATGCAAACTATTTAAAAGTAAGAAATAACGACTGGAAATCACGAAATTAGGATCTTCAATTATTGTTGGTTTTTCATGGTTATTTCCAAAATTTTGTGAGCTTGAGTTTTGTGAAAATTGTTGTGGCTTCGGTGAACTCTTTGATAAATATAATGATTTTATAAATCATATAGCCTATATTAATATACTAGACTTCGAAATGAATAGTGCTTTTTGCAAAAATTAAAATTATCAAAAAGTGTCTAAAATCGACTGGAAATCATGAAATAAGCATTTTCAAGTTTTGTTGGCTATTCATGGTTATTGGCAAAATTTTGTGAGTTTGAGTTGTGCGAAAATGGTGGTGACGCCGATGAACTCTTTGATAAATATAATGATTTTATCAAACAGCTAACCTATATTAACTCACTAGACTTAAAAATGAATAGTGCTTTTTGCAAAAATAAAAACTATCTAAAATTCTCAAAAAACGATAGGCAATCACGAAATTACCATTTTGAAGTTTTGTTGGATTTTCATGGTCATTTGGAAAATTTTGTGAGTTTGAGTTTTGTGAAAATGACTGTGACTTCGGTGATTTCATCAACCATATAGACTATATTAAATCACTAGACTTCAAAATGAATAGCGGTTTTTGCAAAAATGCAAACTATTTAAAATTAAGAAATAACGACTGGAAATCACGAAATTAGCATTTTCATGTTTTCTTGGTTTTTCATGGTTATTTGGAAAATTTTGTGAGTTTGAGTTTTGTTAAAATAGCTGTAACTTCGGTGAAATCTTTGATAAATATAATGAATTTATCAACCATATAGCCAACATTGACCCACTAGACTTCAAAATGAATAGTCGTTTTTGCAAAAATGAAAACTATCAAAAAGTGTCTAAAATCGACTGGAAATCACCAAATTAGCAATTTTCAAGTGTTGTTGGTTTTTCATGGTTATTTGCAAAATTTTGTGATTTTGAGTTTTGTGAAAATGGTTGCGAAAATTGTTGTAACGCCTATGAACTCATTGATAAATATAATGTTTTCATCAAACATCTAGCCTATATTAACCCACTAGACTTTAAAATGAGTAGTGCTTTTTGCAAAAATGCAAACTATCTGAAAGTGTCAAAAAACGACAGCAAATCACGAAATTAGCAATTTTCAAGTGTTGTTGGTTTTTATGGTTATTTCCAAAATTTTGTGAGCTTGAGTTTTGTGAAAATGGTTGTGACTTCCGTGAACTCTTTGATAAATATTATGAATTTATCAACCATATAGCCAACATTGACCCACTAGACCACAAAATGAATAGTAGTTCATCAAAAATGAAATCTATCTAAATGTATCAAAAAACGACTGAAAATCACAAAATTAGCATTTTCATGTTTTCTTGGTTTTTCATGGTTATTTGGAAAATTTTGTGAGTTTGAGTTTTGTTAAAATAGCTGTGACTTCGGTGAAATCTTTGATAAATATAATGTTTTCATCAACCATCTATCCTATATTAACCCACTAGACTTCAAAATGAATAGTGGTTTTAACAAAAATGAAAACTATCAAAAAGTGTCTAAAATCGACTGGAAATCACGAAATTAGAATTTTCAACTTTTGTTGGTTTTTCATGGTTATTTGCAAAATTTTCTGTGTTTAAGTTGTGCGAAAATTGTTGTAACGCCGATGAACTCATTGATATATATAATGTTTTCATCAAACATCTAGCCTATATTAACCCACTAGACTTTAAAATGAATAGTGCTTTTTGCAAAAATGCAAACTATCTAAAAGTGTCAAAAAACGACTGCAAATCACCAAATTAGCAATTATCAAGTGTTGTTGGTTTTTCATCGTTATTTGCAAAATTTTGTGATTTTGAGTTTTGTGAATATGGTTGCCAAAATTGTTGTAACGCCGATGAACTCATTGATAAATATAATGTTTTCATCAAACATCTAGCCTATACTAACCGACTAGTCTTCAAAATGAATAGTGGTTTTTGCAAAAATTCAAACTATCTAAAAGTGTCAAAAAACGACTGGAAATCACCAAATTAGCAACTTTCAAGTGTTGTTGGTTTTTCATGGCTATTTGCAAAATTTTGTGATTTTGAGTTTTGTGAAAATGGTTGTGACTTCGGTGAACTCTTTGATAAATATAATGTTTTCATCAACCATCTAGCCTATATTAATCCACTAGGCTTCAAAATTAATAGTGGTTTTTTGTAAAAATGAAAACTATCTAAAATTCTCAAAAAACGACTGTAAATCACGAAATTAGCATTTTCAACTTTTGTTGGTTTTTCATGGTTATTTCGAAAATTTTGTGAGTTTGAGTTTTGTTAAAATAGCTGTGACTTCGGTGAAATCTTTCATAAATATAATGTTTTCATCAACCATCTAGTCTATATTAACCCACTAGACTTAAAAATGAATAGTGCTTTTTTCAAATATTCAAACTATCTAAAAGTGTCACAAAACGACTGCAAATCACGAAATTAGCAATTTTCAAGTGTTGTTGGTTTTTCATGGTTATTTGGAAAACTTTGTGAGTTTGAGTTTTGTGAAAATGGTTGTGACTTTGGTGAACTCTTTAATAAATATAATGATTTTATCAACCATCTAGCCTGTATTAACCCACTAGGCTTCAAAAGGAATAAAAACTATAAAAAGTGTCTAAAATCGACTGGAAATCACCAAATTAGCATTTTGAAGTTTTTTTGGTTTTTCATGGTTATTTCCAAAATATTCTAAGTTTAAGTTGTGCGAAAATTGTTGTAACGCCGATGAATTCATTGATAAATATAATGTTTTCATCAAGCATCTAGCCTATATTAACCCACTAGACTTTAAAATGAAAAGTGCTTTTTGCAAAAATGCAAACTATCTAAAAGTGTCAAAAAACGACTGCAAATCACCAAATTAGCAATTATCAAGTGTTGTTGGTTTTTCATCGTTATTTGCAAAATTTTGTGATTTTGAGTTTTGTGAATATGGTTGCCAAAATTGTTGTAACGCCGATGAACTCATTGATAAATATAATGTTTTCATCAAACATCTAGCCTATATTAACCGACTAGTCTTAAAAATGAATAGTGGTTTTTGCAAAAATTCAAACTATCTAAAAGTGTCAAAAAACGACTGGAAATCACCAAATTAGCAACTTTCAAGTTTTGTTGGTTTTTCATGGCTATTTGCAAAATTTTGTGAGTTTGAGTTTTGTGAAAATGGCTGTGACTTCGGTGAAATATTTGATAAATACAATGATTTCATCAACGATATAGACTATATTAAATCACTAGACTTCAAATTGAATAGCGGTTTTTGCAAATATGAAAGCTATTTAAAAGTAAGAAATAACGACTGGAAATCACGAAATTAGGATCTTCAAGTTTTCTTGGTTTTTATGGTTATTTCGAAAATTTTGTTAGCTTGAGTTTTGTGAAGATGGTTGTGACTTCGGTGAACTCTTTGATAAATATAATGTTTTCATCAACCATCTAGCCTATATTAACCCACTAGGCTTCAAAATGAATAGTGGTTTGTGCAAAAATGAAAACTATCTAAAATTCTCAAAAGACGACTGTAAATCACGAAATTAGCATTTTCAACTTTTGTTGGTTTTTCATGGTTATTTACAAAATTTTGTGAGTTTGAGTTTTGTTAAAATAGCTGTGACTTCGGTGAAATCTTTCATAAATATAATGTTTTCATCAACCATCTAGCCTATATTAACCCACTAGACTTAAAAATGAATAGTGCTTTTTCCAAATATGCAAACTATCTAAAAGTGTCACAAAACGACTGCAAATCACGAAATTAGCAATTTTCAAGTGTTGTTGGTTTTTCATGGTTATTTGGAAAACTTTGTGAGTTTGAGTTTTGTGAAAATGGTTGTGACTTTGGTGAACTCTTTAATAAATATAATGATTTTATCAACCATCTAGTCTGTATTAACCCACTAGACTTCAAAATGAATAGTGGTTTTTACAAAAATAAAAACTATAAAAAGTGTCTAAAATCGACTGGAAATCACCAAATTAGCATTTTGAAGTTTTTTTGGTTTTTCATGGTTATTTCCAAAATTTTCTAAGTTTAAGTTGTGCGAAAATTGTTGTAACGCCGATGAATTCATTGATAAATATAATGTTTTCATCAAGCATCTAGCCTATATTAACCCACTAGACTTTAAAATGAATAGTGCTTTTTGCAAAAATGCAAACTATCTAAAAGTGTCAAAAAACGACTGCAAATCACCAAATTAGCATTTTGAAGTTTTGTTGGATTTTCATGGTTATTTGGAAAATTTTGTGAGTTTGAGTTTTGTGAAAATGGCTGTGACTTCGGTGAAATATTTGATAAATACAATGATTTCATCAACGATATAGACTATATTAAATCACTAGACTTCAAATTGAATAGCGGTTTTTGCAAATATGAAAACTATTTAAAAGTAAGAAATAACGACTGGAAATCACGAAATTAGGATCTTCAAGTTTTCTTGGTTTTTATGGTTATTTCGAAAATTTTGTTAGCTTGAGTTTTGTGAAGATGGTTGTGACTTCGGTGAACTCTTTGATAAATATAATGTTTTCATCAACCATCTAGCCTATATTAACCCACTAGGCTTCAAAATGAATAGTGGTTTGTGCAAAAATGAAAACTATCTAAAATTCTCAAAAGACGACTGTAAATCACGAAATTAGCATTTTCAACTTTTGTTGGTTTTTCATGGTTATTTACAAAATTTTGTGAGTTTGAGTTTTGTTAAAATAGCTGTGACTTCGGTGAAATCTTTCATAAATATAATGTTTTCATCAACCATCTAGCCTATATTAACCCACTAGACTTAAAAATGAATAGTGCTTTTTCCAAATATGCAAACTATCTAAAAGTGTCACAAAACGACTGCAAATCTCGAAATTAGCAATTTTCAAGTGTTGTTGGTTTTTCATGGTTATTTGGAAAACTTTGTGGTTTGAGTTTTGTGAAAATGGTTGTGACTTTGGTGAACTCTTTAATAAATATAATGATTTTATCAAACATCTAGTCTGTATTAACCCACTAGACTTCAAAATGAATAGTGGTTTTTGCAAAAATAAAAACTATAAAAAGTGTCTAAAATCGACTGGAAATCACCAAATTAGCATTTTGAAGTTTTTTTGGTTTTTCATGGTTATTTCCAAAATTTTCTAAGTTTAAGTTGTGCGAAAATTGTTGTAACGCCGATGAATTCATTGATAAATATAATGTTTTCATCAAGCATCTAGCCTATATTAACCCACTAGACTTTAAAATGAATAGTGCTTTTTGCAAAAATGCAAACTATCTAAAAGTGTCAAAAAACGACTTCAAATCACCAAATTAGCATTTTGAAGTTTTGTTGGATTTTCATGGTTATTTGGAAAATTTTGTGAGTTTGAGTTTTGTGAAAATGGCTGTGACTTCGGTGAAATATTTGATAAATACAATGATTTCATCAACGATATAGATTATATTAAATAACTAGACTTCAAATTGAATAGCGGTTTTTGCAAATATGCAAACTATTTAAAAGTAAGAAATAACGACTGGAAATCACGAAATTAGGATCTTCAAGTTTTCTTGGTTTTTATGGTTATTTCAAAAATTTTGTTAGCTTGAGTTTTGTGAAGATGGTTGTGACTTCGGTGAACTCTTTGACAAATATAATGTTTTCATCAACCATCTAGCCTATATTAATATACTAGACTTCGAAATGAATAGTGCTTTTTACAAAAATGCAAACTATATAAGAGTGTCAAAAAAAACGACTGGAGATCACCAAATTAGCAATTTTCAAATGTTGTTGGCTTTTCATGGTTATTTGCAAAATTTTGTGAGTTTGAGTTGTGCGAAAATGGTGGTGACGCCGATGAACTCTTTGATAAATATAATGTTTTCATCAAACAGCTAACCGATATTAACCCACTAAACTTAAAAATGAATAGTGCTTTTTGCAAAAATGAAAACTATCTAAAATTCTCAAAAAACGACGTGAAATCACGAAATTAGCATTTTGAAGTTTTGTAGGATTTTCATGGTTATTTGCAAAATTTTGTGAGTTTGAGTTTTGTGAAAATGGCTGTGACTTCGGTGAAATATTTGATAAATATAATGATTTCATCAACCATATAGACTATATTAAATCAATAGACTTCAAATTGAATAGCGGTTTTTGCAAATATGCAGACTATTTAAAAGTAAGAAATAACGACTGGAAATCACGAAATTAGGATCTTCAAGTTTTTTTGGTTTTTATGGTTATTTCCAAAATTTTGTGAGCTTGAGTTTTGTGAAAATGGTTGTGACTTCCGTGAACTCTTTGATAAATGTAATGAATTTATCAAACATATAGCCAACATTGACCCACTAGACCACAAAATGAATAGTAGTTCAGCAAAAATGAGACCTATCTAAATGTGTCAAAAAACGACTGAAAATCACGAAATTACCATTTTCATGTTTTCTTGGTTTTTCATGGTTATTTACAAAATTTTGTGAGTTTGAGTTTTGTTAAAATAGCTGTGACTTCCGTGAACTCTTTAATAAATATAATGAATTTATCAAACATATAGCCAACATTTACCCACTAGACCACAAAATGAATAGTAGTTCAGCAAAAATGAGATCTATCTAAATGTGTCAAAAAACGACTGAAAATCACGAAATTACCATTTTCATGTTTTCTTGGTTTTTCATGGTTATTTACAAAATTTTGTGAGTTTGAGTTTTGTTAAAATAGCTGTGACTTCGGTGAAATCTTTGATAAATATAATGTTTTCATCAACGATCTAGCCTGTATTAACCCACTAGACTTCAAAATGAATAGCGGATATTGCAAATATGCAAACTATTTAAAAGTAAGAAATAACGACTGGAAATCACGAAATTAGGATCTTCAAGTATTGTTGGTTTTTCATGGTTATTTCCAAAATTTTGTGAGCTTGAGTTTTGTGAAAATGGTTGTGGCTTCGCTGAACTCTTTGATAAATATAATGTTTTCATCAACCATCTAGCCTATATTAACCCACTAGGCTTCAAAATGAATAGTAGTTTTTGCAAAAATAAAAACTATCCAAAATTCTCAAAAAACGACTGGAAATCACGAAATTAGCATTTTCAAATATTGTTGGTTTTTCACGGTTATTTCCAAACTTTTGTGAGCTTGGGTTTTGTGAAAATGGTTGTGACTTCGGTGAACTCTTTGATAAATATAATGATTTTATAAATCATATAGCCTATATTAATATACTGGACTTCGAAATGAATAGTGCCTTTTGCAAAAATTAAAACTATCAAAAAGTGTCTAAAATCGACTGGAAATCATGAGATAAGCAGTTTCAAGTTTCGTTGGCTATTCATGGTTATTTGCAAAATTTTGTGAGTTTGAGTTGTGCGAAAATGGTGGTGACGCCGATGAACTCTTTGATAAATATAATGTTTTCATCAAACACCTAGCTTATATTAACCCACTAGACTTAAAAATCAAAAGTGCTTATTGCAAAAATGCAATCTATCGAAAAGTGTCAAAAAACGACTAGAAATCACGAAATTACTATTTTCAACTTTTGTTGGTTTTTCATGGTTATTTGGAAAATTTTGTGAGTTTGAGTTTTGTGATAATGGTTGTGACTTCGGTGAACTCTTTGATAAATATAATGTTTTCAACAACCATCTAGCCTATATTAACCCACTAGGCTTCAAAAGGAATAGTGGTTTTTGCAAAAATGAAAACTACCTAATTCGACTGGAAATCACGAAATACGCATTTTAAATTTTGTTGGTTTGTCATGGTTATTTGCAAAATTTTATAAATTTCTGTTTTCTGAAAACGGTTGTGACTTCGGTGAAGACTTTGATACATATAATGTTTTCAACAACCATCTAGCTTATATTAACCATCTAGACTTCAAAATGAATAGTGGTTTTGCAATAATGAAAACTACCTAAAAGTGTCTAAAATCGACTGGATATCACCAAATAAGCATTTTCAAATTTTGTTGATTTTTCAAGGTCATTTGCAAAATTTTGTGAATTTGTGATTTCTGAAAATGGTTGTGACTACTATGAACACATTGATAAATATAATGATTTCAACAATCATCTAGCTTATATTAACCCTCTAGACATCAAAATGAATAGTCGTTTTGCAATAAGGAAAACTACCTAAAAGCGTCTAAAATCGACTGGAAATCACGAAACAACCATTTTAAAATTTTGGTGGTTTTTCATGGTTATTTGCAAAATTCTGTGAGTTTCCGTTTATTGAAAACGGTTGTGACTTCGGTGAACACTTTGATAAATAAAATGTTTTCAAGAACAATCTAGCTTATATTAACCCTCTAGACTTCAAAATGAATAGTGGTTTTACAATAAGGAAAACTACCTAAATGTGTCTAAAATCGACTGCAACTCACGAAATAACCATTTAAAATTTTTGTTGGTTTATCATGGTCATTTGCAAAATTTAGTGAGTTTGTGTTTTCTGAAAACGGTTGTGACTTCTATGAACACTTTCATAAATATAATGATTACAACAACGATCTAGCTTATATTAACCATCTAGATTTCAAAATGAATAGTGGTTTTGCAGAAAGGAAAACTACCTAAAAGTGTCTAAAATCGACTGCAAATCACGAAATAAACATTTTCAAATTTTATTGGTTTTTCATGGTTATTTGCAAAATTTTGTGAGTTTGAGTTGTGCGAAAATGGTGGTGACGCCGATGAACTCTTTGATAAATATAATGTTTTCATCAAACACCTAGCCTATATTAACCCACTAGACTTAAAAATCAAAAGTGCTTATTGCAAAAATGCAATCTATCGAAAAGTGTCAAAAAACGACTAGAAATCACGAAATTACTATTTTCAACTTTTGTTGGTTTTTCATGGTTATTTGGAAAATTTTGTGAGTTTGAGTTTTGTGATAATGGTTGTGACTTCGGTGAACTCTTTGATAAATATAATGTTTTCAACAACCATCTAGCCTATATTAACCCACTAGGCTTCAAAAGGAATAGTGGTTTTTGCAAAAATGAAAACTACCTAATTCGACTGGAAATCACGAAATACGCATTTTAAATTTTGTTGGTTTGTCATGGTTATTTGCAAAATTTTATAAATTTCTGTTTTCTGAAAACGGTTGTGACTTCGGTGAAGACTTTGATACATATAATGTTTTCAACAACCATCTAGCTTATATTAACCATCTAGACTTCAAAATGAATAGTGGTTTTGCAATAATGAAAACTACCTAAAAGTGTCTAAAATCGACTGGATATCACCAAATAAGCATTTTCAAATTTTGTTGATTTTTCAAGGTCATTTGCAAAATTTTGTGAATTTGTGATTTCTGAAAATGGTTGTGACTACTATGAACACATTGATAAATATAATGATTTCAACAATCATCTAGCTTATATTAACCCTCTAGACATCAAAATGAATAGTCGTTTTGCAATAAGGAAAACTACCTAAAAGCGTCTAAAATCGACTGGAAATCACGAAACAACCATTTTAAAATTTTGGTGGTTTTTCATGGTTATTTGCAAAATTCTGTGAGTTTCCGTTTATTGAAAACGGTTGTGACTTCGGTGAACACTTTGATAAATAAAATGTTTTCAAGAACAATCTAGCTTATATTAACCCTCTAGACTTCAAAATGAATAGTGGTTTTGCAATAAGGAAAACTACCTAAATGTGTCTAAAATCGACTGCAACTCACGAAATAACCATTTAAAATTTTTGTTGGTTTATCATGGTCATTTGCAAAATTTAGTGAGTTTGTGTTTTCTGAAAACGGTTGTGACTTCTATGAACACTTTCATAAATATAATGATTACAACAACGATCTAGCTTATATTAACCATCTAGATTTCAAAATGAATAGTGTTTTTGCAGAAAGGAAAACTACCTAAAAGTGTCTAAAATCGACTGCAAATCACGAAATAAACATTTTCAAATTTTATTGGTTTTTCATGGTTATTTGCAAAATTTTGTGAGTTTGAGTTGTGCGAAAATGGTGGTGACGCCGATGAACTCTTTGATAAATGTAATGTTTTCATCAAACACCTAGCCTATATTAACCCACTAGACGTAAAAATCAATAGTGCTTATTGCAAAAATGCAATCTATCGAAAAGTGTCAAAAAACGACTAGAAATCACGAAATTACTATTTTCAACTTTTGTTGGTTTTTCATGGTTATTTGGAAAATTTTGTGAGTTTGAGTTTTGTGATAATGGTTGTGACTTCGGTGAACTCTTTGATAAATATAATGTTTTCAACAACCATCTAGCCTATATTAACCCACTAGGCTTCAAAAGGAATAGTGGTTTTTGCAAAAATGAAAACTACCTAATTCGACTGGAAATCACGAAATACGCATTTTAAATTTTGTTGGTTTGTCATGGTTATTTGCAAAATTTTATAAATTTCTGTTTTCTGAAAACGGTTGTGACTTCGGTGAAGACTTTGATACATATAATGTTTTCAACAACCATCTAGCTTATATTAACCATCTAGACTTCAAAATGAATAGTGGTTTTGCAATAATGAAAACTACCTAAAAGTGTCTAAAATCGACTGGATATCACCAAATAAGCATTTTCAAATTTTGTTGATTTTTCAAGGTCATTTGCAAAATTTTGTGAATTTGTGATTTCTGAAAACGGTTGTGACTACTATGAACACATTGATAAATATAATGATTTCAACAACCATCTAGCTTATATTAACCCTCTAGACATCAAAATGAATAGTCGTTTTGCAAAAAGGAAAACTACCTAAAAGCGTCTAAAATCGACTGGAAATCACGAAACAACCATTTTAAAATTTTGGTGGTTTTTCATGGTTATTTGCAAAATTCTGTGAGTTTCCGTTTATTGAAAACGGTTGTGACTTCGGTGAACACTTTGATAAATAAAATGTTTTCAAGAACAATCTAGCTTCAAAATGAATAGTGGTTTTACAATAAGGAAAACTACCTAAATGTGTCTAAAATCGACTGCAACTCACGAAATAACCATTTAAAATTTTTGTTGGTTTATCATGGTCATTTGCAAAATTTAGTGAGTTTGTGTTTTCTGAAAACGGTTGTGACTTCTATGAACACTTTCATAAATATAATGATTACAACAACGATCTAGCTTATATTAACCATCTAGATTTGAAAATGAATAGTGGCTTTGCAGAAAGGAAAACTACCTAAAAGTGTCTAAAATCGACTGCAAATCACGAAATAAACATTTTCAAATTTTATTGGTTTTTCATGGTTATTTGCAAAATTTTGTGAGTTTGAGTTGTGCGAAAATGGTGGTGACGCCGATGAACTCTTTGATAAATGTAATGTTTTCATCAAACACCTAGCCTATATTAACCCACTAGACGTAAAAATCAATAGTGCTTATTGCAAAAATGCAATCTATCGAAAAGTGTCAAAAAACGACTAGGAATCACGAAATTACTATTTTCAACTTTTGTTGGTTTTTCATGGTTATTTGGAAAATTTTGTGAGTTTGAGTTTTGTGATAATGGTTGTGACTGCGGTGAACTCTTTGATAAATATAATGTTTTCAACAACCATCTAGCCTATATTAACCCACTAGGCTTCAAAAGGAATAGTGGTTTTTGCAAAAATGAAAACTACCTAATTCGACTGGAAATCACGAAATACGCATTTTAAATTTTGTTGGTTTGTCATGGTTATTTGCAAAATTTTATAAATTTCTGTTTTCTGAAAACGGTTGTGACTTCGGTGAAGACTTTGATACATATAATGTTTTCAACAACCATCTAGCTTATATTAACCATCTAGACTTCAAAATGAATAGTTGTTTTGCAATAATGAAAACTACCTAAAAGTGTCAAAAATCGACTGGATATCACCAAATAAGCATTTTCAAATTTTGTTGATTTTTCAAGGTCATTTGCAAAATTTTGTGAATTTGTGATTTCTGAAAACGGTTGTGACTACTATGAACACATTGATAAATATAATGATTTCAACAACCATCTAGCTTATATTAACCCTCTAGACATCAAAATGAATAGTCGTTTTGCAATAAGGAAAACTACCTAAAAGCGTCTAAAATCGACTGGAAATCACGAAACAACCATTTTAAAATTTTGGTGGTTTTTCATGGTTATTTGCAAAATTCTGTGAGTTTCCGTTTATTGAAAACGGTTGTGACTTCGGTGAACACTTTGATAAATAAAATGTTTTCAAGAACAATCTAGCTTATATTAACCCTCTAGACTTCAAAATGAATAGTGGTTTTACAATAAGGAAAACTACCTAAATGTGTCTAAAATCGACTGCAACTCACGAAATAACCATTTAAAATTTTTGTTGGTTTATCATGGTCATTTGCAAAATTTAGTGAGTTTGTGTTTTCTGAAAACGGTTGTGACTTCTATGAACACTTTCATAAATATAATGATTACAACAACGATCTAGCTTATATTAACCATCTAGATTTCAAAATGAATAGTGGTTTTGCAGAAAGGAAAACTACCTAAAAGTGTCTAAAATCGACTGCAAATCACGAAATAAACATTTTCAAATTTTATTGGTTTTTCATGGTTATTTGCAAAATTTTGTGAGTTTGAGTTGTGCGAAAATGGTGGTGACGCCGATGAACTCTTTGATAAATATAATGTTTTCATCAAACACCTAGCCTATATTAACCCACTAGACTTAAAAATCAAAAGTGCTTATTGCAAAAATGCAATCTATCGAAAAGTGTCAAAAAACGACTAGAAATCACGAAATTACTATTTTCAACTTTTGTTGGTTTTTCATGGTTATTTGGAAAATTTTGTGAGTTTGAGTTTTGTGATAATGGTTGTGACTTCGGTGAACTCTTTGATAAATATAATGTTTTCAACAACCATCTAGCCTATATTAACCCACTAGGCTTCAAAAGGAATAGTGGTTTTTGCAAAAATGAAAACTACCTAATTCGACTGGAAATCACGAAATACGCATTTTAAATTTTGTTGGTTTGTCATGGTTATTTGCAAAATTTTATAAATTTCTGTTTTCTGAAAACGGTTGTGACTTCGGTGAAGACTTTGATACATATAATGTTTTCAACAACCATCTAGCTTATATTAACCATCTAGACTTCAAAATGAATAGTGGTTTTGCAATAATGAAAACTACCTAAAAGTGTCTAAAATCGACTGGATATCACCAAATAAGCATTTTCAAATTTTGTTGATTTTTCAAGGTCATTTGCAAAATTTTGTGAATTTGTGATTTCTGAAAACGGTTGTGACTACTATGAACACATTGATAAATATAATGATTTCAACAACCATCTAGCTTATATTAACCCTCTAGACATCAAAATGAATAGTCGTTTTGCAATAAGGAAAACTACCTAAAAGCGTCTAAAATCGACTGGAAATCACGAAACAACCATTTTAAAATTTTGGTGGTTTTTCATGGTTATTTGCAAAATTCTGTGAGTTTCCGTTTATTGAAAACGGTTGTGACTTCGGTGAACACTTTGATAAATAAAATGTTTTCAAGAACAATCTAGCTTATATTAACCCTCTAGACTTCAAAATGAATAGTGGTTTTACAATAAGGAAAACTACCTAAATGTGTCTAAAATCGACTGCAACTCACGAAATAACCATTTAAAATTTTTGTTGGTTTATCATGGTCATTTGCAAAATTTAGTGAGTTTGTGTTTTCTGAAAACGGTTGTGACTTCTATGAACACTTTCATAAATATAATGATTACAACAACGATCTAGCTTATATTAACCATCTAGATTTCAAAATGAATAGTGGTTTTGCAGAAAGGAAAACTACCTAAAAGTGTCTAAAATCGACTGCAAATCACGAAATAAACATTTTCAAATTTTATTGGTTTTTCATGGTTATTTGCAAAATTTTGTGAGTTTGAGTTGTGCGAAAATGGTGGTGACGCCGATGAACTCTTTGATAAATATAATGTTTTCATCAAACACCTAGCCTATATTAACCCACTAGACTTAAAAATCAAAAGTGCTTATTGCAAAAATGCAATCTATCGAAAAGTGTCAAAAAACGACTAGAAATCACGAAATTACTATTTTCAACTTTTGTTGGTTTTTCATGGTTATTTGGAAAATTTTGTGAGTTTGAGTTTTGTGATAATGGTTGTGACTTCGGTGAACTCTTTGATAAATATAATGTTTTCAACAACCATCTAGCCTATATTAACCCACTAGGCTTCAAAAGGAATAGTGGTTTTTGCAAAAATGAAAACTACCTAATTCGACTGGAAATCACGAAATACGCATTTTAAATTTTGTTGGTTTGTCATGGTTATTTGCAAAATTTTATAAATTTCTGTTTTCTGAAAACGGTTGTGACTTCGGTGAAGACTTTGATACATATAATGTTTTCAACAACCATCTAGCTTATATTAACCATCTAGACTTCAAAATGAATAGTGGTTTTGCAATAATGAAAACTACCTAAAAGTGTCTAAAATCGACTGGATATCACCAAATAAGCATTTTCAAATTTTGTTGATTTTTCAAGGTCATTTGCAAAATTTTGTGAATTTGTGATTTCTGAAAACGGTTGTGACTACTATGAACACATTGATAAATATAATGATTTCAACAACCATCTAGCTTATATTAACCCTCTAGACATCAAAATGAATAGTCGTTTTGCAATAAGGAAAACTACCTAAAAGCGTCTAAAATCGACTGGAAATCACGAAACAACCATTTTAAAATTTTGGTGGTTTTTCATGGTTATTTGCAAAATTCTGTGAGTTTCCGTTTATTGAAAACGGTTGTGACTTCGGTGAACACTTTGATAAATAAAATGTTTTCAAGAACAATCTAGCTTATATTAACCCTCTAGACTTCAAAATGAATAGTGGTTTTACAATAAGGAAAACTACCTAAATGTGTCTAAAATCGACTGCAACTCACGAAATAACCATTTAAAATTTTTGTTGGTTTATCATGGTCATTTGCAAAATTTAGTGAGTTTGTGTTTTCTGAAAACGGTTGTGACTTCTATGAACACTTTCATAAATATAATGATTACAACAACGATCTAGCTTATATTAACCATCTAGATTTCAAAATGAATAGTGGTTTTGCAGAAAGGAAAACTACCTAAAAGTGTCTAAAATCGACTGCAAATCACGAAATAAACATTTTCAAATTTTATTGGTTTTTCATGGTTATTTGCAAAATTTTGTGAGTTTGAGTTGTGCGAAAATGGTGGTGACGCCGATGAACTCTTTGATAAATATAATGTTTTCATCAAACACCTAGCCTATATTAACCCACTAGACTTAAAAATCAAAAGTGCTTATTGCAAAAATGCAATCTATCGAAAAGTGTCAAAAAACGACTAGAAATCACGAAATTACTATTTTCAACTTTTGTTGGTTTTTCATGGTTATTTGGAAAATTTTGTGAGTTTGAGTTTTGTGATAATGGTTGTGACTTCGGTGAACTCTTTGATAAATATAATGTTTTCAACAACCATCTAGCCTATATTAACCCACTAGGCTTCAAAAGGAATAGTGGTTTTTGCAAAAATGAAAACTACCTAATTCGACTGGAAATCACGAAATACGCATTTTAAATTTTGTTGGTTTGTCATGGTTATTTGCAAAATTTTATAAATTTCTGTTTTCTGAAAACGGTTGTGACTTCGGTGAAGACTTTGATACATATAATGTTTTCAACAACCATCTAGCTTATATTAACCATCTAGACTTGAAAATGAATAGTGGTTTTGCAATAATGAAAACTACCTAAAAGTGTCTAAAATCGACTGGATATCACCAAATAAGCATTTTCAAATTTTGTTGATTTTTCAAGGTCATTTGCAAAATTTTGTGAATTTGTGATTTCTGAAAACGGTTGTGACTACTATGAACACATTGATAAATATAATGATTTCAACAACCATCTAGCTTATATTAACCCTCTAGACATCAAAATGAATAGTCGTTTTGCAATAAGGAAAACTACCTAAAAGCGTCTAAAATCGACTGGAAATCACGAAACAACCATTTTAAAATTTTGGTGGTTTTTCATGGTTATTTGCAAAATTCTGTGAGTTTCCGTTTATTGAAAACGGTTGTGACTTCGGTGAACACTTTGATAAATAAAATGTTTTCAAGAACAATCTAGCTTATATTAACCCTCTAGACTTCAAAATGAATAGTGGTTTTACA